>NC_137922.1:3516228-3756228 GCF_963457725.1 Sprattus sprattus | reverse complement strand
GAGACCTGAGCTTGATCATCATACACAGACCTGAGACCTGAGCATGATCATCATACACAGACCTGAGCTTGATCATCATACACAGACCTGAGACCTGAGCTTGATCATCGGACACAGACCTGAGACCTGAGCATGATCATCATACACAGACCTGAGACCTGAGCATGATCATCATACACAGACCTGAGACCTGAGCTTGATCATCATACACAGACCTGAGCTTGATCATCGGACACAGACCTGAGACCTCAGCATGATCATCAGACACAGACCTGAGGATGATCATGGGACACAGACCTGAGACCTGAGCTTGATCATCGGACACAGACCTGAGACCTGAGGATGATCATCAGACACAGACCTGAGCTTGATCATCATACACAGACCTGAGACCTGAGGATGATCATGGGACACAGACCTGAGCTTGATCATCATACACAGACCTGAGACCTGAGGATGATCATGGGACACAGACCTGAGACCTGAGCTTGATCATCGGACACAGTTCTCTTAATTTTTAATGTACAGAGGCAATCCTAATGATATAACGAGAGGAATCTAAGCTAAAATGGATGGGGTCTCTTTACAGTGTATGTAAACAGCATTGCCTTTTGTGAAAATGTCTATATTGAGGTATACATTCATTCATTACATTTCATTCATTAATTCCACCCTGTGAATAATGTTGCTTTCTGATCTCACCATATCCCCTGACAATTTTATCGAGAAACGGCACTGGTGCCCTTCCAGTGAAGTCTTCTGCCTGGTGCACCAGAGCGTCCTTCACTGCCTGGTACCCACTCAGAACCACAAACCGTTTGGGCCCAAGGTGCACAGTCATGACCGGCCCATACTGCTTACTCCACTGGGGTGGGAAACAAGGTTCAAACACAAACAGGGTTCAAACGCAAACAGGGTTCAAACGAAAACAGGGTTCAAACACAAACAGGGTTCAAACGCAAACAGGGTTCAAACGCAAACAAGGTTCAAACGCAAACAGGGTTCAAACGCAAACAGGGTTCAAACGCAAGCAGGGTTCAAACGCACACAGGGTTCAAATGAAAACAGGGTTCAAACGCAAACAGGGTTCAAACGCAAACAGGGTTCAAACGCAAACAGGGTTCAAACGCAAACAGACACACACCTTCCAACCAACATTTGTACATTGAACATTTGCACAAGAATGTCTTTTTTTATCCCACTTTACTGTTTACCCAACTTTTAACTGTATTATCTGTACTTAAAATACATTTTTGCTGTTTTACTGTACTAACCGTACTTACACCACTTACTAATCATTATATTACTACTACCTCATTCACTTCTTTTTACTTATTACCACCACTAATACTTACACCTGCACTTTATATATTTCACATCTACTTCCTACCTCAATTGCTGCGAGTCCCAGTTCTGTTCATTTTTCATACCTAACTCTTACTGTATATATCTTATTTATTCAATTATTCCACTTTACATATGCACATACTCTGCACTTTTTATTGCTATTTCGCACTTCTGGTTAGATGCTAAACTGCATTTCGTTGTCTCAGTACCTGTACTCTGTGCAATGACAATAAAGTTGAATCTAATCTAATCTAATACAGTATATACAAGCAATTCCTTTTTTAAAACCACACATACACCGTCTTCATAAGCTAGAGTATGCGCACGGAACTGCACCTCACCTTCATGAAGGTCTTGAAGGGGGCTCTCTTATCCACTTGGGGCAGGTTTCCCAGCAGGGGCAGACCCGTGGGGCCTGGGGGCAGTGGAAGCCCCCGTCCCCTCCCCCTCCTCCAGACCAGGAGCAGCAGCAGGAGTAGCACCAGGCCGGCCAACAGCAGCATGCTGGAGCTCCTCTCCACCGGGAGACAGGATATCTATTTTTATGAGCTTCACTTTTGGGATACTTCCACAGTCGGCTGTCTCTTGGTCTGCTTGTCTTAATTTCTCTCTCTACCCGTCTCCTTTTGTCTCTCCATCCTATACCTTTCTGTGTCTGTCTAAATCTAGTTCTCTCTCTTCCTGTCTTTATCTGCCTCGTTCGTCTTCTGCTTATCTAGAATGAATGTTACACATACGTATCTGTCTCTGCCCCTCTGCAGTTCTCTCTGAATTCTCCCTGTGTGTTGACAGTAGCTGATAAGGGCAGCAGCAGAATGAGGAGCCAGTGGAGAAATGGGTTACAGGTGAGTTGGTTGAACTCACTACAGACTCAGTGTGACTCAGGTCCCGGACGCCACTGCCATCACCACATCCCCTCTAACCCCCTTGGCTTTAACCCCACAGCAAACAACGCCGAGGACACCAACCTCACAGAATCCACTGCGCTTCACAGAGCATGATGGAAGAGGGAACACACTTTTACCAGACAAGGATACAGGACTTCAAATGGTAACAATGCTAGAAGGAAAGATCCAGACTACCTGTAATTGCAATCCATCAAAGTTTCTGAGTCAATTTCCTTTATTATGGAGAATTGTTTGTTTAAGGCTCATTAGACACCCTTGGCCGACTGGACCCACCTCCACCGTACTGTCATACACTTACTATACCCCATACCATATGCTAGCATATGCAATATTTATTAATGCCAGCACCGACATGTTTTTCTGCTGCTACTCTCCTTACCCCTGTAACAGCAACCCTATGAGCACTACCCTACCCACTCAGCTGTTTTTGTAGGTATCTATACCACCTGATGTTTATTTATTACGTACATCTACCAAATGCATGCTGTGTACAACCCTTGTTGTTTCCCTTCCCCTTCTGCCACACAACCCTCCCCCCCTTCCTGTCCCCACCCGGCCAACCTCAAGCAGGTGGGTCCCCCCTTATGTGCCGCGGTTCGGCTTAAAGTTCCTTCCTGACTAGCAGGGAAATGTGTCTAGCCCCTGTTGCCATTGTGCTTGCACTAAGGGGTCCAGGCTCTGGGCTCTGTAAAGCGCTTTGAGACAAATGTATTGTTTTGGCGCGATATAAATAAAATTGAATTGAACTTTGGAACCTTGCCTTAAAATGTACTAGTTCTACCAAGGTCAGGAAAGGCCACTGAACCCTGCCTTGTATGTCTGTGGGGCAGAACCAAAAAGTATTTCCAGGCGAACAAACAGGCAGGAGGAATGAAATTCCAGGCAGGGTCCAGGCAAGGGAGGAGATAATCCAGCACCGAATGCTCTTCTTACACAGGCAATGATGAGGTCCAATTAGACACAGGTGTGTGACCAGACACAGGGAAGAAACGAGGTCCAATTAGCCACAGGTGTGTTAGACCAGGCACCTGGAAGAGTCAGTGAGTGACACACCTTTCACACGTACGCATTGGAATGCGTTGAGCCGTTAAGGGTGACGGATCCCCATTCATTTTGAATGGGGTGTCCTCATCCTTTGCCGAACTGAATTGTGGCTCCGTTCTGTTCGGCAAAGGATGACTACAACCCATTCAAAGTGAATGGGGATCCGTTAACCCTAACACATCAACGCATTCTAACGCGTATGCGTGAAAGGTGTGTTAAGGTCATGGCAAACCTGAAGCGCACGTGAGGGAGAGGGAGAGAGCACAAGACATGGGGCACATGACAGAAAACATGGATCTGGATCAGGGTACTGTTCGGTGTAGCTCGCTAAGAGCTAGATTCCAGGCTAAAAAAAGAAAACGCCCCTTTTTTGGTTCAGCGAAGCAACTGCTGATAAATTACCATAGTAATATATCACTAAGCACTAACCTGCTCCAGGCCAGGCTAACCTAAGTTTAGCTGGCTAAGCTTGCCACACCCCCGGCAAAAGGAGGGATCCCATTGACCAAAGAGTCATAGTTTTATTAGCGTAGGGAGAGAGTTATTTGCGATTGCCAAGATCCTTTTTTCCATCATATGCAGGCACGTGCACAGATAGACCCCAAGTGGTGCTCAAGCACCAGCCCTTGTGCCCTGGTTGGAAAAAAGTGCCCTTCTGCTGAAGCCAATTTTTTTTTCATTCATCAATATTTTTAGAATACAAAATAGTGTCTCTGTCATCAATTTCCCCAAACGTGTTTTGATATCTGAGGGGTGCAGCCTATACTTCTTCACTGACCTGCAGCATCAGACAAACAGGTAATGACGGTGTTTGTGCAATCCCCCGACGTTGTTTGTTATAAATTAACAACAACATTAGTGCCGCTGAAAACATTACGTCTGAAAACATAACTGGTCCGACGTTTCCTAAAAAAATTAACAAACAACTAACTTGATCTCAAAGCATTGTCAAGCTGTTTACTGACTTTTGTCATGTTTAATGACATTATTTGGCTGAAAGTGCATATTTTGTGTTGTATAAATGCCGTTTAGACAATTTCGAAAGTATGTTAAATTAATGTTTATAAATGTCACGAGAATTCACAGCTAGAAAATAGCAGGTAAACTAGCTCTCGGTGTCATGCTATCATTGTCCCACATTGTTTAACGTGATATTTAGGTATCTCTTCGTTTTGCCTGTTTTACAACGATCAAACTTCTATGAGTAATTGCAGAGGGTGAAAAAGAGTAAAATAAGGAAATGTAAGCTAGCTGTCTAATCCTTCCAAGAGGAAACACATGTTGAGAACAGCATAATTAGTGTAATGCTGGTTATGCTTTAACCTTCAGAAAACAGTCAAATTATTATCCACAACACAACATTAATATATCTCATTAACCAAATTTGTAGCATAATGCCAAGAAAAGAGAGACTCTAAAAGCAGAAGGACATGGAACTGCAGCAAGCAGCTCAGGGTAACAGCTCCCTTTTATCTTGGATCAGGCCATCAACTAGTAAAACAAAGGAGGGAGAAAATATCCTACTGTGTTTTTTATATATGTATTTTTAAACTATTATTATTTTTAATTTTATAAATAATTTTGCCGATGGGTGCCCTTTTTTTTTTTGTTTGAGCACCTGCCCCCCAAAATGTCTGTGCACGTGCCTGATCATATGAGTTCTTGTATGAACGCTACCAATTCAGCCGACAAGGAATAATTAATTTAAAAGACCTTCTTGAGTCATTTATTGCAAACACCACAGTCGAACATTGAATGTCTTCACTTTTTTGCGAGTGGTAGCCTTCATTTTTGTAATGTCGGCGATGCGGAGAACAAAGCACTTAAGCAATATAGCACGAGTGGGAGTGGGGTAGGTAAGGGATAATCCCACGGGTGGTGTTTGGCCGTAGCCACCGAGGTCACAGGCCGAATGGCGTAGGCAACAACACCCGTGGGATTATCCCTTACCTACCCCACTCCCACGAGTGCTATATTGCTTTTATGAAACAATTCTACCGTCAACAAATTAACATTTCAACACAAAGTTATTGATTAAAAATGGTTTATTTCGCCATAGTTTCTCCGCAACAAAAATAGTTCCATTGTCAATGTCTTGGTTTGGAATTAACGGTTATCATCAACGCAAATTTTTCATCGTGGAGTGATTTATTATTAGCTGTGAAAATACCCGTAACTGTTGGTATGTTGACGAATAACCTATAGCATGGAACGTCTCTTGCCAATCAGAAACAGCTAAATTACGCGATAGAACCCAATTGTTTTATAATCATAATTATATGACCGTGGTATTAGTAGGGAAGACTGAGCACAGTTGAGAACAGTTGATACACCCGAAATAACTTGGATGCGCAGCAATCCTGAGACGTGATTTTTAGTTTGCACATGAATACTAACGTCTTCTTTGATCCCAGGAAAATTGAGCACATAACCCATCTACCTTATGGAGATATTGGCAAAGTTGTTTTACCTACTTTAACTTACGTCATTGCAAACGTGTAGTTTTGCAAACGTGTCTAGATTTTGTGTGGTAGTGAATAAGGTCTCAGTCTACTACACCATACATAGCACATCATTTTTGTAGAAAATGATTAAGGTGGATGCATGATAAGAAGAGAGAAATTCACACAATTTCTTTTCATTGCTTTAATTTATTGAATTTCTTATTAATACATTTACATTTAGTCATAGACATTTTATTCAAAGCTACATACAAGGATATGTAAAACTTTAATTGATGCGGAAGTGAGGGGAATTGAACTAGCACTCTATTGAGTTCAAACTATGAGCTCTAGCCACTGCTAGTCACATATTCCTTTCATCAAAAGATATCACCCACTACACAGCCCATAGACACTTTCTTGTATTGCTCTTGCAGCGGCGGCAGTGTTGGATTTTGCCATGATTATGGTCTTGAATTCTTCATAACGCGTTCATGGTCATCTCCTGGCTTAGCGGAGAAAAGAATGAGTCACAATTCACAACAGACACAATTCAGAGAAGGCCTCATAGTATGCATACTAAACACAGATAAGGCCTCATAGTATGCATACTACACCCAGAGAAGGCCTCATAGTATGCATACTACACCCAGAGAAGGCCTCATAGTATGCATACTAAACCCAGAGAAGGCCTCATAGTATGCATACTAAACCCAGAGAAGGCCTCATAGTATGCATACTACACCCAGAGAAGGCCTCATAGTATGCATACTACACCCAGAGAAGGCCTCATAGTATGCATACTAAACCCAGAGAAGGCCTCATAGTATGCATACTAAACCCAGAGAAGGCCTCATAGTACGCATACTAAACCCAGCTAAGGTCTCATAGTATGCATACTAAACACAGAGAAGGCCTCATAGTATGCATACTACACCCAGCTAAGGCCTCATAGTATGCATACTAAACACAGAGAAGGCCTCATAGTATGCATACTAAACCCAGAGAAGGCCTCATAGTATGCATACTAAACCCAGAGAAGGCCTCATAGTATGCATACTAAACCCAGAGAAGGCCTCATAGTATGCATACTAAACCCAGAGAAGGCCTCATAGTATGCATACTAAACCCAGATAAGGCCTCATAGTATGCATACTAAACACAGTTTCGCGGGCTGGTGCATGACCACCAACAGCGTTAAATTAAATCAAAGATTTATTATGTGAAAGTGAAAGTCCTCTCTATGGCAGAGGTGGTGTAGACACACACACTCTGAAATCCACCTCTGCATTTAACCCATCCAGTGAAGTGACACACACACACAGTGAAGTGATGTTTCACACTAACCCGGAGCAGTGGGCTGCCATTGGCGGCGCCCGGGGAGCA
The DNA here is from genome assembly GCF_963457725.1 of Sprattus sprattus. Classification (NCBI taxonomy): domain Eukaryota; kingdom Metazoa; phylum Chordata; class Actinopteri; order Clupeiformes; family Clupeidae; genus Sprattus; species Sprattus sprattus. The sequence continues at coordinate 3,749,102 of NC_137922.1, read as the reverse complement.
GTGATCGGGGTTAGGTGCCTTGCTCAAGGGCACCTCATCCGTGGATGTGGGCATGGGAGAGCAGTGCTCTACCACTTCCCCCGCCCACATTTTTCCTACTGGTCGGGGATAGGACCGGCCACCCTCCGGTTACCAACCCGAAACCCTAACCAGTAGGCCACGGCTGCCCCATTATGGTGATAACTGTTCTGATTGAATATGGTGAAACCCCTGCCAACCATCAGTCTCAGTCATCAAATACATAGCCGTGTTAAGGTTCAACCCCACAGGGTCTGGGAAGCAATGTCTACTAGGATAATGTTCTGCAGGTGTTCAGAACGGGTGTCTGTGCAAGACTATGTCCCTCCTCAAACTGCCTGGGTCAGTGGCGCAAAAAGTGGGTATGCGCTGTATGCGGCGCATAGGGGCGCCGCACCCATGGAGGCGCCAAAGCGATAGTAAAAAAAAAATAATATTAAAATGTTTGGGGAATTTTCTATATGTAGCTACTGTTGTGCGTTTCTAAATAATTTCTGCATTTCCTTAATGTTATATCACATTTTAGAGGACTAAAGAGGCTAGAGTAGGCGCCTCATCTCTTAAGATTCCATAATAGAATTTTGACATAGAAGAGGGACCGTGACCGCTGAACACACAAGCAGTTAGAACTAGGCTACGAGTAGTGAGTTGGTTGGATGGAAGATGGATAAAGCAAAAAAAAAGTGGGGGGGGGGGGGGGGGCGCCAAAATTGTTGCTGCATACCCCTCTGACACTGGGCAGTTGCATCCCTGGCCTGGGTGACGATTCAGAAGTATCAAAACCTGTTGCACCCCCTTCTGCAAGCTACAAAAATGGCTTCCCTCCACAAAATGACATTGGGATTACATACACTATATTTAGGCATTCTGGGGCAGGCCATTCATTTCCGTGGCTCATTTCCATCAAGCCGTTTGACATAAAAATTCTTAAACAATATTAGTATGGTCTTGAGAGGAGGTGAGTTAATCAACATACACTTTTAGAGGCCATTTCTACCAGTCAAGTTTGGTGGTTGGAGTCTTTTTAAAATATTTTTTTCATTTTATAATAATGACATTTTATGGATACACATTACACACCATCAATTTCTAACAGCTTTGGTGCATGAAACCTTAGTAAAGAAGAATGATCCGAACATAAGCAACAGTTAAACATGTCTGTGCAGCATCTTTAAGAGTGTTTGAAGGATGATCATAAGCATCAGTCAAACATGTCTGTGCAGCTGCAGCACCTTTAAGAGTGTTTAAAGAATGATCAGATCATAAGCAACAGTTAAACATGCCTGTGCAGCACCTTCCAGAATGTTTGAAGAATGATTATCTCATAAGATAAGTATCAGTCAAACATGTCAGAGCCGCACCTTTAAGAGTGTTTGAAGAATGATCATAAGCATCAGTCAAACATGTCTGTGCAGGACCTCTCAGAGTGTTTGAAGAATGATCAGAACATAACAACAGTCAAACATGTCTGTGCAGCATCTTTCAGAGGGTTTGAAGAATCATCAGAGTATAAGCATCAGTCAAACATGTCTGTGCAGGACCTCTCAGAGGGTTTGCATGTGGTGGATATGGGCTCCCTCATACTCCATGTATTATTGCAGATTTACAATAATAATAATAATAACAACAAGAAAGTCTAAGCAGCCTCTGCGCTTGACACTCTACCGTCACCATGATCAATCACGCTTCCCTCTTTGGACCCCAAATAATAACAATACAGCTCAAACCGTTTCACTGCATACATGAAAAGAAAAACAGTTGCCGTTTTGAATGTCAATTTTATTTCAAATAAGTGCACGACACCCACAATCAAATTACACACATTAAAAGAAGCTGACAAAATGTCAGAATTAAATGCAAAATATATGAATGTCAGAATTAAATGTAAATAAACTTTTTTTTTTTACAAAAATATCACTTTCAAAATATATACTTTGCTTTCAAATAACAAATACCTTAACTAAAGCGAGCTTTGATAGAGAACCCATCCAACCATCAGATTGTTGATTTAACATACTCTGGTTTGCATTATATATACATATATATTTATATACCCTAAGTGAGCATAACCTTGGTGTTTAAACTAGCCAGTTCAAATGGTTGCATGGCATGATGGTAAAACAAACTTGAAAAAGGTAAAAATTGTAGATACAATCTTTTCTGGATCACATTTCATACATGTGAGCTATCAAGCTAATTGGCAACACAAAATGAAACTTTATGTAGATCATACGTGGCAAAACCTTGAATCCACTTAATCCACTAAGAGCTGCTACAAACTGGTGCATACATGAATCTCAAAGAACTACCTTTCACAATCATAGAGAGAAATCCCTTCAGCATACAGCAATGATAATTGGGTTAACACTATACAACTAAATATGCATTCATTAATAAGGCATTAAGGCATATTAACATCTGCAGAGAAACTAAAACTTAATTAAGTGCAAAGAACCACAACTTAACCACACAGTGCCCCTTCTAACAAATGTTCGTTTAACAGAATTTTGGCCTTCGTTTCAAGTACCTGCTATTTCCATTCATTTTATTCCAACATCACATTTGTTAGATGTTACAGAATATTCTGGTGTTTCCTGTTAACAATAAAGTTTTAAATATGCTGAGATGAAGTGTTTAAAATGAAATATAAATTTGAGGGAGGATTCTTTTGCCGATGTATTGATTTTTTTTTCTCTACTGTTAATGCAATTATCAGACGTAACCATGTTTGAGGTACATAGACATATATGTGGGTAGTCTCAAACTTCCCCTGATTTCATATCAAAACATTTTCACTCATAGACGAGCCTTTTATCTTGTAAAAGCCATGTCATATAAACACGGGATTCCCATCCAAAGCCCAGTAGAAGGTACTGAACAAGGGGACTGAGCCAATGCATAGACGGTCACTCAGGAAGGAGTTTTCTGTGAACAAAGCAAAGTTTTTACTGTCAAACTCAGCATAGAGTGATAGTAATGATACAACATACTTCCTCTATACACACACACACACACACACACACACTTCCTTTATACACACACACACACACAATATCAAATGAATGCATTGCATTTATAACAACACAATTATTTCATGTACTGATGTTGAAATACTTCAGTCAATTGTTTGTTTGTTTGTTTATTTATTTACTTTTTGTGTGTAGGACCAATTTTCCGAGCTGAAGAAGAAGGCATATTCCACGACGCCTGCGTTCCGCGCTGCTCAACGTTAGACCGGCAGAAAACATCTTGGTCGCCATGCAAGAGCGATCCAAGTAAGGCTTATATCTAGGCAGAATTTAGTTTTATATGTATGTTTTAATCTATGTGAGAAGTATTGTTATTTTGTTTCATTGAGATTTAAATGCAATCTTAAATTCACAATCTACACGGTCTTTGACTGCTTATAATCTTGCTTGGCTCTATTGCTTTTATTAGATTGTAAATGCACGTCTCTCTCTCTAACTCCCTTTTGCATCACTACCTGAACATACACACCCACACATCGTGATTTCAGTGTTGTCGAATATTTTGTATTGAATTAAGGCCTAGCTTGGATTTAGTCCTTCAGACAAGAAATCCCTTTGTTAGGTATTTTATTTACTCTGATTATAACTGATTTATTATTGACCATTAATTACTGTTTGTTACTTTTTAATAAATTGTTTATTTTAGATTTAAACAATTGTCTTGCCTGTTATTGTTCCAATATTTCACTGAAAGCCATTTTACGCCAACCAAATACTCTTGATTGCCTTCACTTGTCTAGTTATTCATGAAGTGTTATAGACTTGTATTGAATACGTTAGTATTGTAATACTATACTAAGACTGTAGCGTAGTGGTACAGCTAGAGTTTTCATTATTATAGTAATTAAATTATTCAATATTAAATACTAAAATTAATGATTATTACATTTTATGAGACTAATTTAATTAAACTATTGTAACAACCCCGGTTTCACCTACACTATAATGCACAAATTCTCCTCAGCTTATAGGGCAAACTGAATGCCAGCCTTACTGTAATGTAAACAAATCCCATCATTGACTTCAGTGTTCAGCTTCTCCTTATAATAGTAACTTCATGAGGACATTGTATTGCTCTGTCCATTTTTATCCACTATTAAGTTTGTTTATATCATGTATATACCTTCTTGTATTTCATGGATCATGTACATATGCTGCATGTGTACTAATATGTTTGATACAAGTTGTGTTTGGATGTTGGCTCATTAAAACGTATTGTGTGGGTATAAAACTAGCCTGACCCAGGGTTGCTACACACGGAGACAAAATCAGGTTTTAAAATAATCTGCAAAGGGGCAGAAAAGTGGACACCAGGTACACAGGAACAGTACTGGCAAATGAGGCAAAGCACAGGATTGGGGATTGCTGGCTGATGTCGGTAGACAACTTCAAGATCCACAGTGAATTGTTGTGACAGCATGTCAAAATGTCAGAATTAAATGCAAAATATATGAATGTCAGAATTAAATGTAAATAAACTTTTTTTTTTTACAAAAATATCACTTTCAAAATATATACTTTGCTTTCAAATAACAAATACCTTAACTAAAGCGAGCTTTGATAGAGAACCCATCCAACCATCAGATTGTTGATTTAACATACTCTGGTTTGCATTATATATACATATATATTTATATACCCTAAGTGAGCATAACCTTGGTGTTTAAACTAGCCAGTTCAAATGGTTGCATGGCATGATGGTAAAACAAACTTGAAAAAGGTAAAAATTGTAGATACAATCTTTTCTGGATCACATTTCATACATGTGAGCTATCAAGCTAATTGGCAACACAAAATGAAACTTTATGTAGATCATACGTGGCAAAACCTTGAATCCACTTAATCCACTAAGAGCTGCTACAAACTGGTGCATACATGAATCTCAAAGAACTACCTTTCACAATCATAGAGAGAAATCCCTTCAGCATACAGCAATGATAATTGGGTTAACACTATACAACTAAATATGCATTCATTAATAAGGCATTAAGGCATATTAACATCTGCAGAGAAACTAAAACTTAATTAAGTGCAAAGAACCACAACTTAACCACACAGTGCCCCTTCTAACAAATGTTCGTTTAACAGAATTTTGGCCTTCGTTTCAAGTACCTGCTATTTCCATTCATTTTATTCCAACATCACATTTGTTAGATGTTACAGAATATTCTGGTGTTTCCTGTTAACAATAAAGTTTTAAATATGCTGAGATGAAGTGTTTAAAATGAAATATAAATTTGAGGGAGGATTCTTTTGCCGATGTATTGATTTTTTTTTCTCTACTGTTAATGCAATTATCAGACGTAACCATGTTTGAGGTACATAGACATATATGTGGGTAGTCTCAAACTTCCCCTGATTTCATATCAAAACATTTTCACTCATAGACGAGCCTTTTATCTTGTAAAAGCCATGTCATATAAACACGGGATTCCCATCCAAAGCCCAGTAGAAGGTACTGAACAAGGGGACTGAGCCAATGCATAGACGGTCACTCAGGAAGGAGTTTTCTGTGAACAAAGCAAAGTTTTTACTGTCAAACTCAGCATAGAGTGATAGTAATGATACAACATACTTCCTCTATACACACACACACACACACACACACACTTCCTTTATACACACACACACACACAATATCAAATGAATGCATTGCATTTATAACAACACAATTATTTCATGTACTGATGTTGAAATACTTCAGTCAATTGTTTGTTTGTTTGTTTATTTATTTACTTTTTGTGTGTAGGACCAATTTTCCGAGCTGAAGAAGAAGGCATATTCCACGACGCCTGCGTTCCGCGCTGCTCAACGTTAGACCGGCAGAAAACATCTTGGTCGCCATGCAAGAGCGATCCAAGTAAGGCTTATATCTAGGCAGAATTTAGTTTTATATGTATGTTTTAATCTATGTGAGAAGTATTGTTATTTTGTTTCATTGAGATTTAAATGCAATCTTAAATTCACAATCTACACGGTCTTTGACTGCTTATAATCTTGCTTGGCTCTATTGCTTTTATTAGATTGTAAATGCACGTCTCTCTCTCTAACTCCCTTTTGCATCACTACCTGAACATACACACCCACACATCGTGATTTCAGTGTTGTCGAATATTTTGTATTGAATTAAGGCCTAGCTTGGATTTAGTCCTTCAGACAAGAAATCCCTTTGTTAGGTATTTTATTTACTCTGATTATAACTGATTTATTATTGACCATTAATTACTGTTTGTTACTTTTTAATAAATTGTTTATTTTAGATTTAAACAATTGTCTTGCCTGTTATTGTTCCAATATTTCACTGAAAGCCATTTTACGCCAACCAAATACTCTTGATTGCCTTCACTTGTCTAGTTATTCATGAAGTGTTATAGACTTGTATTGAATACGTTAGTATTGTAATACTATACTAAGACTGTAGCGTAGTGGTACAGCTAGAGTTTTCATTATTATAGTAATTAAATTATTCAATATTAAATACTAAAATTAATGATTATTACATTTTATGAGACTAATTTAATTAAACTATTGTAACAACCCCGGTTTCACCTACACTATAATGCACAAATTCTCCTCAGCTTATAGGGCAAACTGAATGCCAGCCTTACTGTAATGTAAACAAATCCCATCATTGACTTCAGTGTTCAGCTTCTCCTTATAATAGTAACTTCATGAGGACATTGTATTGCTCTGTCCATTTTTATCCACTATTAAGTTTGTTTATATCATGTATATACCTTCTTGTATTTCATGGATCATGTACATATGCTGCATGTGTACTAATATGTTTGATAAAAGTTGTGTTTGGGTGTTGGCTCATTAAAACGTATTGTGTGGGTATAAAACTAGCCTGACCCAGGGTTGCTACGCACGGAGACAAAATCAGGTTTTAAAATCATCTGCAAAGGGGCAGAAAAGTGGACACCAGGTACACAGGAACAGTACTGGCAAATGAGGCAAAGCACAGGATTGGGGATTGCTGGCTGATGTCGGTAGACAACTTCAAGATCCACAGTGAATTGTTGTGACAGCTATGAGACCAGACATGGTAAAGCGAGGCAACGAGGTTTGCAAGCACACACAAGACCAGTGTAAATAGGTGTTAAGAGGCTTTGTAGCTTAATCAACCAATGCACTTCTGTTGGTTTTAGTTCTGGTCACTCAAAAGAGCTTTAAAGGCCGCTAAATTGGTGAGCCAGTGGTTGCCGATGAGGTGTTTACAGTCTACTTGAGGGCGTGAACTGACCTGAATGAACACTGAGATTTGTGAAGTGTATCTGTTGTCTCTGGTAGTGGAATGTGTCCTAACCCATCATGAGTATGAGACAGTTATACTGTACAGCCTTTACGGATCCCGGGTACAACATGTGGTGCGTGTTGTGGCTGTCACCTTTGAAAGGTTTCAATTTGTACTTACCATCAGATACAGGGGTACCTGCTATAGAATTAAGGCAGAGACTTAATCTGGTGTGCATGTGGTCTGATTATGTCATGTTACAGCACAAATAAGTGTATTGCAATTGATAACATGATAGCATGTTGTTGAGAGAATGACCTTTTTTTTTTATGCTTAGTGAAATTACATAAATCTGTCTGAAATAGGAACAAAAGACTTACGGTGTTTCTAGTAGGGTGTGGCCTTGAAGTATGCCTCCGGGGTGACTGTCTTCACCCCCCCAAAGTAGTCTAGGACCCACACCTGGGTGATGTTCATCTTGGCAAAGAACCAGTTGTGATCAGTTGGCCAGTCCAGCATTTCTGGGTGGCGGCTGAACAAGGCCTTTTTAGCCACAGTTGCCTCTACTGTACTGTTTTGTACCTGCAGACAACAAGAGAACAACTGGTATTTTGCAGTTTACTGAAACGTGTAATCAGACAGCTGACTCGTGTTTCATATTTAGGACTACTGACCCTGGCTTTGAATTGCATTGTTCAGGTTGTAAATGAACAGAAAAACACCTTACATTACATCAGCCATGATGACCACGGCTAAGAGTATGAGGTAAACATATTTAAAACATACGTAAACACGTGCTGTAAAACTCAAATAAATGTTTGGGCACCCTTGTGCAAAGGACAGATTTTATTGATTGTCGAAGTGAAAATAAGTAAATAGCATAAAGCATGGATCATCTTGAAACGGAAGCTGAAAATTATGAAGTACAGTACCAGTCAAAAGTTTGGACACACCTTCTCATTCAATGCTTTTTCTTTATTTTTTTACATTGTAGATTAATATTAGACATCCAGACTATGAAGGAACATGTATGGAATTATGTGGTAAACTAAAAAATGCTCAACAAACCAGAATATATTTTATATTTTAGATTCTTTTTAGAAGTAGCTACCTTTTGCTTTGATGACAGCTTTGCACACGCTTGGCATTCTTTCAATCAGCTGACATTTGTAAGCATTTTTGAACTTATATGTCTTTGGAAAATGTAAATTTAAGAAAAATATCAAAGAAAATACATCAGCAGTCATCAGCAGCAGTCATACATGTTGTCTTGCTGCTTACCTTTACATAAGCAGGATATATACTGTATGTTACTTTAGATGTAAGGCGTGTAGACTAATTGGCTTATAAAGTAGTTTAGCTGCTTTGCAAGCAGTGAGTTCTCCTTCAGGAAAGGATATGTAGTCTATTAATATTCTTACCTCCACCACAGATCCTGAGAGGATGATGTGAGCACACAGTGGACTCTGGGGGTCGTAGCCTTGTTTCTTACAGAAATCCGTTTCAGCCAAAGACACGCACAGCGATGCCTGGGGATTCACCTGCCAAAGACATCAACACAGATTTTAAAACCACTCCCACTGTATTGTTTAATCAAGAATTCAAGACTAAAGGCCACTAGAAAAACTCACCATTTATACATATAAGTTGGACATAAATGGCCTACTTCATTAATGCACATAAAAACAACTATACAAATAACTTTAATATAAAAATATTATTAATAAAACGAATACCGGTACATTATTATTTAATAATAATAATGAATTCATCATTCTTAGAGTACTTTTCTTACAGAGATTGCACCTTAAAGTATTTCCGCACACAGCAAAAATGAAATGAAAGGCACAATAATAAAAAAAAAAACTATCCAGGGGGCATAAAACATCAATTCAGGTCAAATCCATTCAAATGCACAGGGAAACAAGCAAAAGTCCACTCATTGCAAAGAATCAGTTCACTTTTACAATTCTTTGTTGAAAATAGGGAGCAAATTACATTTAAAATGTCTACGCTCATAAGCCGCTAATGCATCGGATGTCACCTTCTGAGTCAAATGGGCCATTGAAACTAAACAGAAATATGCATTATTCTAGGAAATAACATCCAACTATCTCAGGAACAGTTTTTGCTAATCTAGGTGTGTTGCACATTAGCAATGTTTGCCTGTGAAATATAACATTAGGCTAAAGCAGAGCAACAAAATCAGTTAGGCTGTGAGGTCAATTGCAAATAAGCAGCATCACAATTAAAAGACATATCAATTAAATATCTACCATTGGACTGGTTATTTCTCATGTTTGTCAACTGACCTGGACAAATAGTCTAATTGGCTTGGATATTATGCCTTCTTCAACAGTAACCAACCTCGTGAGCCACAGTCTTAACATAACTTGTTAACAGAACCTAACGCTGTCCAAGTACCGATCCCGGAGGTACACCAGTGGAGAGGTGGTGAGATTTTGACACTTGTCCCTGACAATAAACATTAAAATGAATGTCCACTGAGGTACAATTCGAACCAACTGTGTGCTTTCCCTGAAATTCCCAGTTCAGAAGGCGTCGAGAGGAGGCTGTCACTGTATCAAGGGACTGATGACTGAGCAGAGGCTTTTGCTAATCTCAACACTTAATCACAGATAGAGTGATAGAGTGAAGAGCAATTTTAATTTTAATTAGAAACTAGCTTAAAGACAACCTTTTCAACAATCTTTGACAAAAAGGCAAGAAGGGAGACAGGTCATTAATTCTTCACATCAGATGGGTTTAGTAAAACTTTCAGCAAAGGAGTCACCTGAGCCAAAATGAATGACGTAGGGAAGTTTTCCCGAAATGAGTGAAGCATTGATTACATGCATGATAGCAGGTAGAAATGTAGGCGAGATAGACTGGTGGTTGGAATGGGACATCTCAGCTAAAGAAGCATAGATTCGTCTTCCTCATTTAGAGGGGAGAATTAATTCAACAATGCTCAAATGTCCAGGCAAGGTGAACCTATTTAGGAGGATGGGAGTATTGTGTACTAATGACAATAAGGAAAGGAGTATTGTGTACTGTTGACAGTAAAGAAAGGAGGATAGGAGTATTGTGTACTTATGATAGTTAGAAAGGAGGATAGGAGTATTGTGTACTAATGACAGTAAAGAAAGGAGGATAGGAGTATTGTGTACTTATGACAGTAAAGAAAGGAGGATAGGAGTATTGTGTACTTATGACAGTAAAGAAAGGAGGATAGGAGTGTTGTGTACTAATGACAGTAAAGAAAGGAGGATAGGAGTGTTGTGTACTAATGACAGTAAAGAAAGGAGGATAGGAGTATTGTGTACTTATGACAGTAAAGAAATGAGGATAGGAGTATTGTGTACTTATGACAGTAAAGAAAGGAGGATAGGAGTATTGTGTACTTATGACAGTAAAGAAAGGGAGGATAGGAGTATTGTGTACTAATGACAATAAAGAAAGGAGGATAGGAGTATTGTGTACTAATGACAGTTAGAAAGGAGGATAGGAGTATTGTGTACTTATGACAGTAAAGAAAGGAGGATAGGAGTATTGTGTACTTATGATAGTAAAGAAAGGAGGATAGGAGTATTGTGTACTTATGACAGTAAAGAAAGGAGGATAGGAGTATTGTGTACTTATGACAGTAAAGAAAGGAGGATAGGAGTATTGTGTACTTATGACAGTAAAGAAAGGAGGATAGGAGTATTGTGTACTTATGACAGTAAAGAAAGGAGGATAGGAGTATTTTGTACTTATGACAGTAAAGAAAGGAGGATAGGAGTATTGTGTACTAATGACAGTAAAGAAAGGAGGATAGGAGTATTGTGTACTTATGACAGTAAAGAAAGGAGGATAGGAGTATTGTGTACTAATGACAGTAAAGAAAGGAGGATAGGAGTATTGTGTACTTATGACAGTAAAGAAAGGAGGATAGTAGTATTGTGTACTAATGACAGTTAGAAAGGAGGATAGGAGTATTGTGTACTAATGACAGTAAAGAAAGGAGGATAGGAGTATTGTGTACTAATGACAGTAAAGAAAGGAGTATAGGAGTATTGTGTACTAAAGACAGTTAGAAAGGAGGATAGGAGTATTGTGTACTAATGACAGTAAAGAAAGGAGGATAGGAGTATTGTGTACTTATGGCAGTAAAGAAAGGAGGATAGGAGTATTGTGTACTAATGACAGTAAAGAAAGGAGGATAGGAGTATTGTGTACTAATGACAGTAAAGAAAGGAGGATGGGAGTATTGTGTACTAATGACAGTAAAGAAAGGAGGATAGGAGTATTGTGTACTAATGACAGTTAGAAAGGAGGATAGGAGTATTGTGTACTAATGACAGTAAAGAAAGGAGGATAGGAGTATTGTGTACTTATGACAGTAAAGAAAGGAGGATAGGAGTATTGTGTACTAATGACAGTAAAGAAAGGAGGATGGAAGTATTGTGTACTAATGACAGTAAAGAAAGGAGGATAGGAGTATTGTGTACTAATGACAGTTAGAAAGCTGTAAAGTCATCAGCAGAGCATGATGTAACTGGCAGAGGTGGAGGGCTAAGGGTATTCTTGAAAGTAGAAAATAGTTTCCTACAGTCTGTGGAAGGCAGATAAGCCGAAACTGATGGTTACCAAGAGCTCTTATTCCCATTATATGAATGTTATCAGTGAGCCAAGAGAGACGGGGTTTAGAACGAGCAGGTCTTGTGGATAGAAGACTTACAATATCCAGACAAGTGCTCAGCGTTGAGCAATGAGTGTCCTAAGCATCCTTAACTTCTAACTATTAGAGTGAATTTGAAGTAGATTAGATTCAACTAAGGACGAGAACTCATTACTTGACAGACCTCTGAGGTTGCAATGAAACAAAGCTGCAGGAGGAGTAATTGTAGGATGTTCCAGAAGACAGAAAGTCTTATAAAGAAATGATAAGATACACATAGGAGTGACCATGAACTTTTCTGTAGTGGATTTATGCTACAGCATGAGATCTTGATCCTTTCCAGCCTTATAAGTAGGAGTCTGCTGAATGAGAATTGTCAATTTGAATATTCATGTCACTAAGGATTAGTAATTAGACAATTATCAATTGGAAGTTCAGACAGCAGAATGTCCAACTCTGAAACAAAGTTGGCAAGTTGTCCTGGTGAACGAAAAATAACCACAAGGTATTACGTGAATGGATGGATTATCATGATGGCATGATATTCAAACTAATTATAGCTGTGTGCTGGCAGCAACTTTATGAATTTCCAGTCATTAGACTAGAAAGCCAGTTCCACCTCCTCTACAAGTTAAATGAGAGCTATTGGAAAAGGCATACATAATTGATACCGCTTGTATGATAGGAAACAGGGACAATGCATAAAGATAAACTCGATAATGCAATGCGAGAAATCATAACAATGTTGCGACAATTCAAAAACTTGCTTTGATTTTGTTTGTTATTACATTAGTGTATTTTCTCTTCTACTTCACATTACATCACATTGACATAATTTATGTTATGATTTATGTTATCGATTCTACTTCACAGTACAGTGTTTATCAGTTTTTCATAATCGAGCCTAGTGCTTCCTCTGCGGCAACTCAAACACCTTTCGCCAGCACCTCTCTAGAATTACAATAGAGCCAATCAATGGTTTGGTTTGCTATGTTGACAAACAACTTTGGCCTACTGTCCATGTCAAATGCTGTCAAACTATAAACTGCCCTCCCGTCTTTTTACTGTTTTGTTGTCATCCTGATGTTTCTCCCTGAAAGTGCTGCCATGCTCATGTAGCTTCAGCTTTTTTAAATGATGGCGTCCACAGGCCACACACATTTACTTCTAAAAATGTAAATATTTTTCTCCCAATGTTATGGACGGTTCACCAATTATTTGTTTTTGTCTACATGAACTGAAAACATGATTCAAAACAAGATGCCATATCCCAGTAACTACAGCCATGTAGGCCATATTGCCCTGCCCTAGGCAGCATGTATATCGTAAATTCATTTTGACGATAAACAGTCATGTGAAAGAGTGATAAACAGTCATGTGAAAGAGCGATAAACATTCATGTGAAAGAGCGATAAACCCGGCTGTCTGACACACCAAGACCTATAGTTTTGTGGGACACAAACTCCCCAAAATCACAAAACTGTACACTGCCCAGTTTACAGAACAATGGATTACAATTTTTGTTAAATTACATGGGTTACAATGCTGCTAGCTTTTATCAATGACAGATGATTTTAATGGCATTTTGATGTTTGCAACGCAAGTCGTTGCGTAGCCTATCTATCTGTGCACCTGTCTGACTATCGTCACTCTTAAGACAGCTGACTCGAAGGGACTTGCAATGACACTTGGCAGCTAAACTGCATAACACATGTGAAACATTCACATAAACAAAACAGTGGCTTCAAGTTACTACAAAGGACAGCATATATTCACTGGTGATTCCTACCTCCAAATCCTTCACCGATATCTCCATTCGAGTTAAATACATATACGGAATCCCTGTCCCGTAACCCACTGGGCCATCGCTTATAGAAAATACGTTGGAGAAAGGTTGTCCTTTCACTGGGTCATGAGTAGAGATAGTAGCCATTGAAGCCCACTCGCATTGGTTAACAACAAATCGTGCAACCCGTGCTACCTCTTCATGAGGAGGAATTCTAGGTTGCCCAGTCGCGATACATGTGAGGTCCAACACCAACACGAAGGCGAACAGCAGAACACTCATGTTTAGACACTCTTGAGGCTTGAGGCTTTTCCAAATGTGCGCTCCACCGTTCGTAGCTTCGTGTCACCTGATCTCATTCCGATCATGTGACTATTGTTTATGAAAGATCACTTTAAACACGCCTCTCATCATTATCTAGTATCGCCAGCTGCCCTTAACACAAATGGTATCATGAGCACTTAAATGATAGTTTGCATAGATATTGGGGGCCCGTTTCTTACCGAGCAGAATAGTCTGCATAACTCCGTTCACATTTCTAGAACTGGAAAGTAGTGTCTCCTTTTCTGTGAAATGTTTCAAACAAAGCAGGCGTCCACATTTATGTTGTTTGCATTCCACAGGCTTCCGGTAAAGTTTTGTAACATCGCCAGTGAACAATTACATCATTCAGGTACATAACGCGTACTAATGGAACCAGTCCCTGATAGCTGCCGCTGCCACATGACATTGACGTGACAACGTTTTGTAAGGCTCCGTCCGACCTTCATGGGTAAGTTAGCGATTTTGTAACATATCTTAGCTAAATAAAGAATTGAGCAAACGTGAGCTTGTTACAAATCAGCTCAGTCATATTTACCGCTTTGCCTACGAGTCATCAATATATTTTCTATGGATAGTAGGCTAACTTTAAGCCATAATAAAACGATTTTCTGTAGCCTACACGTTTGTTAAATTAAATAACACTGGGTACAAATGTAAAAGTCATAAGTTGTGACTCTACAAAGAATTGTGGTACTTTGTTTTATAGGGATAAGCATCTTCAACTGGTAATGTAACAGTGCTGTGACGAAACAGCGAATTCCTGACTGCGATGAATCCGATGCAGCGGTTAAGAGGTGAGGCGCTCTGGGGAATGTGCGCCGCTGACGCCATGTCCATGCCAGTCCATTGGTACTACAGCGTGCGAGACATCAAGAAAGATTTCGATGGCTGGATAACTTGTTTCAACCAGCCCAATGATAAACACCCTACGAGCATCCTCACTCTCTCCAACGCAGGTATTGACTGGTTATATTTGCTATATTACGAACACTTATATTACACAATATTATAATATAAACACACACTTTAGAATCACCCAGAAATTACGTATTTATCCATCAAATAAGGTGTAGATTTAATCGAAAATAAAGGAATTTGTGAGTATTTGTTTAATACTCATCTTCCAACCAGTATTTGTTTCATTTGGCCCATTTTAGTATTTTTCTTGCATTTTGCCGGTCTTGGAGATTGCTTTTTTTTTAAACTCTTCCTAGAAGGCCAGCGTTTCTGAGCCTCTTCACTGCTGACGATGAGACTGGTGTTTTATGAGTGCTATTTAATACAGCTGCCAGCTGAGGACATGTAAAGCTTATGCTTCTTAAACTAGATTTTTGATGTTCTTATCCATCTGGACAGTTATTCGCTGGGGCCTCCTTTGTTAAATATCTTTAGCTTCTTGCCAATTGCTGTTATTACCCCATCACTCTTTCTCCCTCTCTCACTCCTCATCAGGGGCGGTTTTAGCAAATTGGAGGCCCTGGGCAAAGAACAATGTTGAGGCCCCCCCACCCCCCCAAAAAAAGAAATCCACAAAAGCACCAACCCCACACACATCCAGACACATACACACACACTTAATGTTATGTGAAACTGACATTTATTGTGAGTTTCTGACCTTAACAATTAATCGTAAATAATTTGAATAATTTGAGTGCAGTGTAATAGTAGTGTTACTTTTTTATTACTTGATCAAAACAATGTAACTTGTTACATTTGATTCATTCTTTATACTTCTGTTTCTGAATGTTTTCAACTGAAAGTTCCAAATGTGTACAGGTCCTGTTTTAACAGGTCCTGTTTTAACAATTTCAATTCTCTATCTGTTAATTTGTCACGCCATAATACTGGGTCTTCACTGATCACTGTATCACCATTGGTGTTTCTCATATTGTTGAAATCACTGCTCTCGTTATCATCCAGCTGTGATTGAGCAGTGATGATGACCATGGCAGTATCATGTGCGTCGTCAGTGCAGGTGTCAGTGTTCCGGATATCAGCTGTGGTACATGATGGCTCACCCGTTTGTAGAAGCAAGGCAGACAGGGATAGTTGTTGCTGTAGTAGCTGTTGTCTGCTGCTGCTAGCTTTAGCTAAACATGGCTCAGCAGCACTTGAAACATTATCAGATCAACTCGAAACATTTTTAGAAATATCTTCCACTTCCACAGACGAATTCCTTGATTGAAAATATTGTGTTACCTAAGGTAATTTGTCCCTGAACTTATCATCCTCCCGTGTCTTTTCTCATGGTCACTTAGAAATCGTTTCATGCTTTACTTTGCAAGTACACATGGCATCACACACGTCAAATTGTCCGTGACAGAAACGTCACGTGACCTGGAATAATTTGTTCCATGATGGATTAAAGATATATTTTAGGCTGATACTTAAAATAAAATAATCGCGTTTTATGCTTACTATGAATTGTCATTCGTTTGCAATGACAAGTGATTCCTTTTAATTATTATAAAAAAAATTAAAAATCGACGTAAATACGATGAGGCCCCCTGGTGGCCGAGGCCCTGGGCAACTGCCCGCTTTGCCCATCGGCACGCACCGCCCCTGCTCCTCGTCTATCAATCTATCACTCCATCAATCCATCCATCCATCGATTCTCTCTCTACTCTACTTTCTATCTATCCATCTACTCTATCACACTAAAAGTCTATTACTATCCCTCTAGCACTATCTGACCATTTTTAGATGCGTCCGGCATCTCTATAAGAGGGTATGTCCGTCCGTCTGTCGGTCGGTCGGTCTGTCTGAAACGCATTCTTTCAATTGTAATTCCCTCCTGTGTCCACAAGGTGGCAGAGTTGAGTTGACGCATCTTGTTGTCCGCTCGGACTTGTTTCACTCTCATATGGTTTTATTTAAAGTGGACATATTATGAAAGTTTCACTTTTTAAGTGCTTCTACACATTCTTCCACACTTCTTTCCTTTCTTCTTTCCTTCTTACACTCTTCTTTCCTTCTTCCACTCTTCTTTTACTCTTCTTACCTTTATTCTTCCTTTCTTAACTTTTGAATTTCATGCACTGGTATTTCCTCCAGGAAATGCATTTTCTAGTTTTAATTATTATAAAAAATTTTAAAAAATCGACGTAAATAAACGTCAGTTTGTTATGGTTCCTCTATGACAGAAAGGATATGTTTCAGCAAGCACTTCAGATTAGCTGCTGCTTGTAACGTCCCAAGAGGAGCTTATTAGTATTAGACCGCCCCAGAGCCATGTAGGGAGTCTCTCTCCCCCATCTTACTTGACCCACCCACGGGATAACAACAGCTAATTTTGCAAATGTACGTCATTTACTGTGCATTTTGAATTGATACTTTTGTTTTGTGTGATGTTTTCTAATGTTCTGTGTGTCGCTTTAGACATATGTTGGACACCGCTATCATATAAGTAACTTTTGATGGTAGATGCAGGTAAAAATGTACTGTACTGTAAGTTAAAAGTGTTTTGTTCTCATTTGTAGCTGGAAGTGGGCGCAATGGCTGGTCAAAAGTCAGCAAACCTTCAGTGGTTGGTAACATCATCCTCCACGACAAGCTGAAATACTGGAAGACACCTGGAGGCAATGTCCACTATCATCAAGGTGGCTGAGGCATCATTTGATGTGAAAGATTCAATGATATATGGTGTATTCTGAAATCCCTTCTCAGGTTTTTTTTACCTAGTGTTCAAAGGCTAGAATGGGCTACACAAGTACTCCCAACATGCCCACAGAAAGTGGGTTTCTTTCACACTTAGATATGTGCTCTCTATAAGAAAGAAGAGAATTCCTTCTTATCCAAATTCCTCCTTTTCTACCCAGGTCTGAAGGCAGGACAGAACACATTGAATACTCTGTGTGCCCTTGGTGTGGGGAGGACTCTCACCTCTGGGAGATTCAGCAGCATGACCGAACCGCTCGCACGAGCTGCAGTCCTCGCCGACTATGTGAAATTTATGACTACACCTGGTAGCCATGACGACACCTATGCAGAGTCATTCCACAGATCTTTCTTCTCTGATTGGCAGGAATCACGACCAACTTCACCAAGCAAGGTAAACAGACTGACAGAAATAGTGTTTCCTTTAGGTTTGACAAGAGCTTGGCCCAAAAAATTATCCAGGTTTTAGCAGTTATTAAATGACCTTGAGTTATTTTACAATCTGATTCTATATTGTATGGAATCTAAGTCACCTATCCATTTCATTTTTCTTAATACAGGTCCTTGAGTTTGCAGAGAAGCGATACAAGCAGAAGATGAATGCGCATCCCCCTGATAGCCAGTTAGAATCCATTGGGTGCCTTCCAATGGCCATACCTTTCATCCTGCTATCAGCTACAGACGATGAAGAGAAAGCTGTGAGTACTTCAACCAGAAATAGCCTACTCTTAGAAAGGTGTCGACTCTTTGTGAGGTCCTTTATCAGTTCTGATGATGAAAAAGAAATGTGTGTATTTTACCCTAGAAGTTGTGTCCCTAACAAAGCATAGGTAGATAGTGAACAGGAATGAATGATAATATGTACGATGGAACACAAGTGATAATATGTATGATATTTCTGTAGAATAAGTAAAAACAACACTTATGGGCATAACTGCTCTAAGGATCAGAAAGGGAAGAACAACCACTTAGCTTGAATAGCAAGACAACTGAACGTCATGTAAACTAATAATATGGTGTTCAGTACTCAGTTCAACCACTAGATATCACTCATGTCATAGCGACCGTTGTTACACGAGTGAGAGGATAGGAAGGATAGGTAATCACAGCTGTATATCCTTCACTAACCCCACAACAACACAAGTTAATACAACAATGGTTCAACTACTAACTAATTGAGTTTGAAGACACCAAATTGTGATTTGTTTAGTGTATTTCGATTTAGTTTATTCATTTTCCCCAAAAAGTATTAGTTTCAACTGGAGCTTTCAGCATTAAGAGTTGTCAAAAATGTCACTGTGCAGCCAAGTCATGGAAGAGAGGCTTAAGTGCCGTTTACATGGAGCCTAGTTTGTCAAACTGATACGGATAGCTACAGATAGCCCTATCATTTACACGAGCACTCTCTATCCGTATTAGTTGTCCTGGTCATTTGGAATTGCACACCATTATAGGGAACGGCAAGTAATATGGCCACTTCATAAGGATCAACCTCAAATGTTCAGACACTGCACTGAATTGCCTTGACAGTCCTGAGATGCTAACTGAGTTGCAGTACAAGAGAAACAAACAGGTGAAGTAAAACTTTGAGTTTATTAATGATATCTCTCCTCTACATCAGGTGACCGCATCAGTTCAGTTCGTGCGGCTCACTCACCCACACCCGAGAACGGAGACATTTGTGGCCCTTTATGCACGAGCGCTCCATGCTACGCTGAACGGAGCCTGTCTGAGGCAGCAGGCGGAGGCGGCGCTGAAGTCTCCCACGCTGGATGTCTGGGACGTCTGCCAGAGCTTCATGCGCAGGGCAGCCAGGTACACATCAGCCCTCCTATCTAGTTTATTGCTATTTTACAAATAAAAATAGCTTAGTTGCAAACATACTGTTCGTGTAGCCGAACAGTATGTTTGCAACTAAGCTATTTTTATTTGTAAAATAGCAATAAACTACTACTGGGTGGATCCTATGACAGCGGCACAATATTTAGCCTTATAGGATTCTCCCGACAGCATAATATTCTTTTCTATAAACTCATCTTAATTTCTTTGTTTATTTTATGTATCTAATTTATTGTTTGTTATTCCATCAGTAAAATTGTACTAATATTGTTGCTGTCAAATAAACAGTTCTGTGTGTTGGTTAACTAAGTGGTTGTTTGATCGATTGATGCATCTGCCGCTTACATTTGTTGATTTACTGACTTCAGGTGGATTGACTGATTGTTTTGTGGGCAGGTAGATTGCCAACATATTTTGATACATCATTGATTGAACTCCTCTGAATTCAATGTAGGTTCCCTGTCGGTTCCGAGGAGAGATTGAAGGTACATCAAAGTGCTGTAGAGATGCTTGGCCTTGCCTGCTACACTAAAGGTAGAACCTCTATCCATCATATCCGTTGCTCTTTTTGATGACATAATATTGCAATACCTTGCATGAAAGGACTCACTTTTGATATGCATTTTGAGTCATTAGATATTGATTAGATAGAAATTCACCACATTAAAAAACAAGAGGAATGATGAGTAGAGGAACTGCATATGAATGGAGCCAGGACAGAATTCTAGCCACACTCATTTTATGAAAACAAACTCATTGTATGTATCTATGTGGAGTTAGGTCAGTGCTATGCATGTGCACATCAATAATATTGCACCCATTTTGTAGGTGCCCTTTGCAGTTTGTTTTACCTGGCCCATGAGTTTCATAGTGATCTCCATGGAGGGGTCTTGGCAAACACTAACTGTGGAGGTAAGTTCATGTTAAGAGTTCTATCACTTGATATTTCGCTACCCTAGAATAATAAGGTTCTATCTGACATTTTTGTCAAAATTGAGTTATTTACATATTCCTATTCTGGCATAATTTATGAACATTATTTAAGGTGTTTAAAAAAAAAAAAAAAAATGTGCCCCATTTGTCAGTTTTGGTAAATGCAATGCTAAAACTTTAAACCTCAATATCTCAAAACTGACCTGAACGCAGATAGAACCTTATTATTCTGAGGTAGCGATTTATATGTGCTTACCTTATAGGTGTTTTTCTGTACTCATTCCTGTTTGTGTGCATGTGTCCACAGGAGAGAACTGTAACAGGGGAGCAGCACTGGGTGCTCTGCTGGGCTCTCAGGCAGGACACATGGGGAAATGTGTCCGTCAGGAGTGGAAAGATGGCCTTCAAAATGCTAAAGAACACATTCCAGACATACTTCAGAACCTATCCTAACACTAATGGTCTATGACTCCCTCCATGATTGTCTTTCACTCGCACAAATCGAGTGTTTTGAGCCACCCTTAACTACCGAGAGCCTGTATCTTCTCCCTCTGTTCCCAATTGCAGCTTATGATTTAGGATATTATGCCATGGACCATCATATCCTTCCCAGTTATGTACGGTGCCTGTGCTATGCTTTTTTATCGATCCAAATGATGTACTGTGCCTGTGCAATGCTTTTTGTTACAGTAAATCTGTGTGAAGTTGAAAGGTATTGCTTGAGAATGTGTTCTAGGAGTTTCCACAAGCAGCTTTCATTCTCAAACTAGAGAAATTAATCATACTCCTGCATTACCCATATCAACAGGAGTATGAGTGCATTTTCAGAACATTTATCCTAAAGGGGAGTTTTTTGAAAGATGATGGACTAAATCTTAAATAATATTGGGCCAATTTACCAATGGTATTTTTATCTAAAGGTGCCGTTATGGATCTACTGCTTTGTCACACAATTGCTTCGACAAAGTCGTGAACATTTATAGTTCTCCGTTGGTCGGTGTCGCAAAGCAATAAAAAAAAAAGATAGTCGTATTTGTACTTAAAAATTGCTTGTTTGACTTTTTTTTTGCCTAGATTTTTTTTTTTTTTTAAAGTTACAGAGAAATAGACATTGTGCAATGTAAAAACCCTGTTATTGTAACTGAAAAATACGTATAAAATATATATATATATATATATATATATATATATATATATATATACATGAAATAAAAAACAATAAAATGAAGTGTTAAAAACAAAAAGACCTGTAGTCATGAATAGGCTGTAGAAAATAAAGAAGTTTTAATTCCCTTTTTAAAAGGGATCAGTTGTGAATAATTAAGCCCGAAATCATGAAGGGTGATTATCCAAGAGGCATTTTTATGTAAGTCATCGGTAAATAAATCTAATGGAAACGCGTATACATCCATGGGGATTTACAGGATTGTGAATACTTGACGCCTAGAGAGTTTGATGACAAAAAGGTCATAACAATGTAGCTTAAAATCACGAATTTCTTGAAAAGTAAAAATGTAGAAAATGTAGAGCTTAAAAACCTTCATATTGCAAATTTAAACACCCATGTCCCGGTCATTTTGAGCCCAAATTCAAGTGTCTACGACCTTCAGAAGCTGAGATACAGATGCGCTGGACGGACGCACACACGTGCTAAAAGAGCTCAGCAAAATCTTGATGTTCGTTCGGGTTACAGTAAACAACACCCTAGTTTTGTTCCTCATGGTCAAATTAGCCAGAAACCGTTGAGAAATGTTGTGCCCCTCATAATCCATACTCAACCTATAGCCTGCTACTGTCGCATAGAGACATATTAATATTTATTTTATAGTTATTTGTTTTTTACTTTTCATGATGACAAGTGAGGCCTCCCCTGCCCGCACGTCTCTGGTAGGCAATATGTTGGCCCTAGATGTACAGGCAGGTGCCGGTAAGCATTCATACCTTCATGGTGATGCAATGTGACCTACTGGTTGTAAGGTCTTGGCTCTGAAGTGCTTGACTACACCACCTGGGGCCTTTCACACCAAGATATACAGGAATGGCTAATTGTACCTTAACAGAAACAAATGGGTTCTCACACAGGAAGGCTCCAGTAATGACGGAGACATGGTATTTCAATAGAACAATGAATATTTATATATACATGGCTAAATTGCAACAAAATACGGAAAAAGACCACTCGCAGCTAGGCTAGAACCACATCAGGCCACCACAATAAAAGTAGCCATCAGATAAGAGGTAGGGTTATGGCTGCCACCAGAAAAGTAGGGGGGGGGAGCAGCTGTTGCAGGGGGTTACCTGTCCTGGGAAAGGAGTGAGACCGACATGCCACCCATGCTCCTGACTCTGGTGCCTACTCGGATGTTCACACACAAGCACACCTGCACACAAGACACCTAGCACATACACTGCAAAAAGGGATCACAGCAAGGTGATGAGCTGCACGTTACCATTGGAATACAGCATGCCGTGCGCAAAGAAAAAGGACTCAGATCCGGCGACCTGCCCCGCAGAACAACTGCATCACTCTCTGTACTGTTCTAAAGAGGAGAGGGAAAGAGGAGTTGGGGTTAAGCCTAACTGACTGTGACAGGGCAGAGTTCAATCTTTTAGGGGGGTTCCTCGAACCGGGGAAGAACACTGGGGCAGCCAATACCACACCTATTGCCTGAGCAACGTGGTGGGGAGGGGACAGCAATGAAGGCAGTAAGCGGCACACTAGGTCCTGATCATGCCGAGGCCTATGCTTTGTCAAACTAATAAATACAAAACAAAAATACTGAGGCAAAACAAAAACACTGAGGCAAAAGCTGTAATTATACTAAATTCACACTTAGCAAAGCAGCAGTGGACAAATCTTCCTGAAGGAAAAAATCTTTACCTGGACATATTTGGTGAACTATAAACACCACAAAATTCATAAGACAATCAAAGATTTCTCAAAGGAGTCAAGAAAGAAACATAAAAGGAGTTCTCTGCTATGGATGAATGAAAATGTTACTCAAATGATGAGAGAAAGGGATCGAGCCCTTAAAACATCCCTGAAGTCCAAACGGATAACTGATAGGCACACTTTTACAGCATTAAGAAACAAGGTGACAAGAACTTCCTTTCCTAGGAATAATCGTAAATTCTAAAGGAGACTCTAAACAATTATTGCAACAAATAAATAAATGAATTGGACAAAACAATATTAGAAAACAGATAGATCTCAGGATCAATGACAGTCTTTCACATGATCCGCCCCCTGTGGCTGAAATGCTAAATGAGTATTTTGTGGATTCTGTGGCTGCTGTTGCCAACAGTTTCCCTTCACACCAGCAGTATGGCATTTCTCATAATCCAACTGTGCCCATATTTAACCTTGAAAAGGTATCTGAAGAACAAGTAGAGAAAATAATCGAATCATTCAAACCCAAAGAGTCAAAGGACATATTTGAAATGGACTCTGCCATGGTTAAAGACCTTTGCCTGTTGTTAAAAAAGCCTACTTCCCATATTGCTAACCTGTCATTCTCTCAAGAACAGGTTTTCCAGAACACTGGAAACCTGCAGTTGTAGTTCCTATCTTTAAAAATGGTGATCCTCACTCAGCAGTCAATTACAGTCCTATTAGTATACTTCCCATAATGTCCAAAGTTTTGGAAAAATTTGCAGTAGAGCAACTAACTCATCATATTCACTCTAATCAGCTTTTACACCCTATGCAGCATGGTTTTAGATCAAATCACTCCACCGAGACTGCAACGGTCTATTTTATTGAAAGGGTCAAGTCCCTTATGGATAGAGGAGTTGTGGGTGCAGTTTTTCTAGATCTCCGGAAAGCGTTTGACACGGTCAACCACAACATACTTCAGTCTAAGTTTGATCAGTTTAACTTCTCTTCTTCTGCATCCAACTGGTTCAAATCATACTTATCAGTCTTTACATTACATTCAGTCTTTACATTAACGATCTGCCATCTGTTTGCCAAGATTGTGAGGTTCTGATGTACGCAGACGACACTGTGATCTTTGGGTGGGGTAAGAATAACGTAGAGGTCGCTGCTAGGCTTACAAAGGTCATGGTTGATGTTTCTGACTGGTTAAACAAAAGTTGTCTTCAGCTTAACAATTCCAAAACCGTTGCTATGTTTTTTTCTAAAACCAGCAAGTCTCACACTGAACCGATGTGTTTATTTCTGATCAAAGAATCAAGATTGTGAAGGAATACAAATATCTTGGTATCTTGATTGATAATCAACTTACTTTAAAAAAAACATAAGACGTAAGAAAAATATGCAAAAAATGCAAAATTAACCTTGGCCAACTTTAGGCATCTTAGAAATCACATGTCCACTGAGGCTGCTAAAATGTATATGTTCTCATTGATTTTATCTCACATTAACTACTGCTTACCCACCTGGTCTACTGCAAACTCCACTACTCTTAAACCAGTCATGTCTCTTTACAAACAGGCTCTCAAAATACTTGATAAAAAACCTAATATACACCATCACTGTTCAGTCCTCCATAAGTACAGACTTTTAAGTTGGGACAATCTGATCACATTTAAGAACTGCTGTTTAATGTTCAGAATCCTGTTTAACCTGGCCCCCCCACCACTATGCAGCCTCGTAAAATTTAGAACAGCAGCAACCACTGCTACTCGAGGGGCAGCAAGAGGAGACTGTGATATTCCTTTAAAAAAAAGTGTATTTGGACAGTCGGTTTTCTCAATTAGGTCAGCCCAGGAATGGAACCATCTCCCACAGAACATTAGAGAATCAACCTCATTTAACAGCTTTAAAATAAATCTTAAAACATGGTTAATAAATAACCAAAAAAGTGAGCATTAGTGGGTTCAGTAGAACTTATTTATTGGGATTTTATTTAATTTTATTGTATTTTATTTTGTCAATGTTATGTTTGATATATATGTTAAAGCCTTTTTTAAGTTGTTTAGCCATTTTCACTCTGGCAGGGGGACTGCCAATGGAAACTAGCCTTTTGGCTACAATTGGGTGCATTTACATTTTAATGTTTATTAATGTACACTGTCCCTCTTCATCAAATAAACAAACTGAAACTGTGGCCAAACACTTAACTTAGATACGAATGGTCATACAAGCTGCACGCTAACCGTGGGAATGCAACATACTACAAGAGCACATACTGCAGCAAAAGCACGGAGAGCAAGAATGTGGACACCCAGAGACCTGAACTTTTCTTCCAGTTGAGCCTGTTATGTGAGGCATTACCATAGGCGCGTTTCTTACCACTTTACTGGAATGATAAGCAGGAGAAAGGAATTTCAGTCAGTCAAAGCTTACCAGCATAGAAGATTAGGCTTATAACCTCATACCTCAATAAAATACAAAGGGCAAGGGCCGAGACAGACGCTAATACATGAGACTAAAATGACATTTGAAATCTGAAATCGAATACGTACTTGTCATTGATTGATTGATTGATTGATTGATTGATTGATTGATTGATTGATTGATTTAAGCCTCGGAAAACACAATGAGGAATAAGACCCACATTTGCAATGGTTCCGAGGGTACAATGAAGAGTTAATACATTGAAAACAAAAAATACATACAAAAATAAATATGCATACTGTATATATATATATACAGTCGTGGTCAAAAGTTTTGAGAATGACACAAATATGCATTTTCACAAAGTTTGCTGCTTCAGTGTCTTTAGATATTTTTGTCAGATGTTACTATGGAAGGCTGAAGTATAATTAAATATATTTAATAAGTGTCACTGGATTTTATTGGCAATTACATGAAGTTAATGCAAAAAGTCAATATGTGCAGTTTTGACCCTTTTTTTTCAAGACCTCTGCAATCCGCCCTGGCATGCTGTCAATTAACTTCTGGGCCACATCCTGACTGATGGCGGCCCATTCTTGCATAATCAATGCTTGGAGTTTGTCAGAAATAGTTTTTTTTGTTTGTCCACCCGCCTGTTGAGGATTGACCACAAATTCTCAATGGGATAAAGGTCTGGGGAGTTTCCTGGCCAATGGACCCAAAATATCAATGTTTTGTTCCCCGAGCCACTTAGTTATCACTTCTGCCAGGAAACTCCCCAGACCTTAATCCCATTGAGAACTTGTGGTCAATCCTCAAGAGGCGGGTGGACAAACAAAAAAAAATATTTCTGACAAACTCCAAGCATTGATTATTCAAGAATGGGCCGCCATCAGTCAGGATGTGGCCCAGAAGTTAATTGACAGCATGCCAGGGCGGATTGCAGAGGTCTTGAAAAAGAAGGGTCAAAACTGCATATATTGACTTTTTGCATTAACTTCATGTAATTGCCAATAAAAGCCAGTGACACTTATTAAATATTTTTAATTATACTTCAGCCTTCCATAGTAACATCTGACAAAAATATCTAAACACACTGAAGCAGCAAACTTTGTGAAAATGCATATTTGTGTCATTCTCAAAACTTTTGGCCACGACTGTACAGCTTAATACAGTAATACAGGGAAACAGTCATAAACATCAATTTTGAAGATTCAATAAAATACTATGGTTAAGTCAACTAACCACAACAGTTTCAATCACTACACAAGAAGTCAGTTGTACATGAGATAAGATTCAAGAATTCCCTTAGTGAAATAAATGAGCATTACCGTAAAGATTTTTGGACCTGATTGCAAATGTAGGGTGCCTTATAACAGAAAGCTGTCTTCCCCAATTTAGTGTTAACATGAGGCAGATATAATGAAAGTCAGCTGTGGGAGCGGGTATTGAGGGCATTACAATTCCAGCTGATGAGAGAGGAGTGATATAGTGGCAGTAGCCCAATGATCGTTTTGTAAATCAAGATCTTCCAATGACCATCCCTTTTTTCAGACAGGGCTGGCTAGCCAACCTTGTTGTAAAGAGTACAGTGGTGTGTGCCATAGCGGTCTCCAGTGATAAAACTAAGAGCAGAATGGTTTACAGCATCCAGGAATTTCAGTGTGCTTTGGGATGCATTCCCATAAATAACGTCACCATAATCTAAAACTGATATAAAAAAACAGACTCAATAATGCGTTTTCTGGCTAGGAAAGTGAAACCGCACCCATTTCTGTAGAGAAAGCCCAATTTTGTTCTTAGCTTTTTTACGAGTTGATTCACATGTGGTTTAAAATCAAGCTTCCCATCAACCCAAAAGCCATTACCTTCACAATTTATGCCAGAGTGGCTGGCCAACGCCAGGTTCTCGGGAACCATGATGTGCTGTAGCCTTTAGAAATAGATCACGCTCTAATCTCGCAAAGTTTCACAGCAACAAGTAAAGGTGCAGTCTGTTTTCTGTTGTGAAAGAAAATAAATGCTTCTAGACGTACAATCATGACGCATATCTGAAAGATAATCACTTACAGTGTTTTGAGTATGCTGTTTTTTAGTTTGAGGTGTTGTTTTATACATTTGTTCAGAATTTAGAGGGTATAAAAGTTGCTAAAACAGAGAAACTAAATGTGTCAGATGGAAGGTCCAGTACAGTATCATCGTAAACCCAGAGACAAACACATTTTCATTTTTGACAACGTAGGCTATATCCCATACAGAGCGCCTAAAGGTTTTAAGGATTATAGCAGAACCTGGCTGAAAATGCCTCACTAATGCAAACTGACCTTTAAAAACGCCTGCGGGACTACTGCAACACCCGAGGCCGAATTGCTGGGATATTTTTGAAGCCATGCCAGTGTACCCTACGGCTTTTGCATTTGTATAAAAAGGCTCAGTGTCCGTCTTCTCATCACTCCTGAGCAGCTCGAAGAAGCATCAGCAGCCTCAACTCACAATGGCAACAACCTTCTCCAGCCGTGTGTCCATGTCCTCCGGATCATCCATCGCAGCCGGGGGTTCGTCCGGGCTCTCCCTGTCCGGAGGTGGAGCTCGCTTGAGCGTCATGAGGGCTGGTAGTGTCTATGGCGGTGCAGGAGGATCCGGAGTTCGCATCTCCAGCGCTTTCGGAGCAGGCGGTGGTGGTGGCGCAGGGTTCGGGTTCGCTGCTGGTGGCGGTGGCGGTTTCAGCATGGCCAGCGGTGGCGGCGCTTTCGAGGCAGTCATTGGCAACGGTAAATTCACCATGCAGAACCTGAACGACCGTCTGGCCTCCTACCTGGCCAAGGTGCAGACCCTGGAAACGGCCAACGCCGAGCTGGAGCTGAAGATCAGACAGTTTCTGGCGTCTAAGATCACCCCTGCTGCCCATGACTTCTCTGCCTACATGGTCACCATCAACGACCTCCAGGCCAAGGTGAGTGTTGCTAGGAGCCCAGTGACAGTGCAGAAATAAAAGGGTTCTTCTGAGACTTCTAATATGGCTTGTAAGATGTATGGACTATCTTAATTATTCTGAAGTTCATGTGATTGTAAAACCATAACAAGTATATAGCCTCATTTCACTGCCTGTTGTAAGACCTAAATTCTTTTTCGTTTTTTTTATTTTTTTTTTTACTTTAAGATTATGGCCATCATCAGTGTTAAAGGAGGAGCTGTGCTGGGTATTGACAACGCCAAACTGGCTGCTGATGACTACAGAGTCAAGTAAGTTTCAGTCCTTGTCTACTCTTTGAACATCATTTGATTGAATTGGTTTTCAGCAAAGAGCTTCCCCAGAGAGGCACTTCAGAAAAGAGGAAGGTTTATTCTAGCACAGTATCCTGCACTCATCCTAGCACAGTTTCCTGCACTCATCCTAGCACAGTTTCCTGTACTCATCTTAGCACAGTATCCTGCACTCATCCTAGCACAGTATCCTGCACTCATCCTATCACATTCACTTGTACTCATCCTAGCACAGTATCTTTCACTCATCCTACCACTGTTTCCTGTCCTTTTTCGGTTGAGATGTTTATTTTGAATGCTTTTAAAAATTTCAGATATGAGGCAGAGCTGGCCATGCGCCTATCCGTTGAGGCAGACATCGCTGGACTCAGGAGGGTGCTGGATGACCTGACCCTCGCCAAATCCGACCTGGCCATGCAGATCACAGGCATCCAGGAGGAGGTCACCTTCCTGAAGAAGAACCACCAGGAGGTTTGTGGTTTTTATTTACTCATTCATATGTCCCTGTAGTCTTTGTTGTTGCCATTTTTATTTCTTTTTGTACCTGTTTGGTCTACACACTTTAATGAAAAGTTGTGCATGTGTAAAGTTAATTATTATGCGGCTCCTCAAAATGCTGCGGAATGCCCCACTGCACGTCGGGTTCTTGTTCATTGTGACGGATGTATTTTGCGATACTGACAGATGGACTATACATAATCCCTTACATATATATTATCATCATCATCATTATTATGTCTTTCCTAGGATCTCCTTGTTCTTCGGGCACAAATCGGCGGCACAGTAAACGTGGAGGTGGACGCTGCTCCTCAGGATGACCTCACTGTCGTCCTGGCAGGCATCCGTGAGCACTATGAGACTGTGGCTGCCAAGAACAGAAAGGAGCTGGAGGTCTGGTTCCAGGCAAAGGTGAGTAGGCTACATGAGCCATCCCACAGAGCTGCTAAGCTTGGAACACATTTTCTCCAGGTCAGGACAGAAACTAATGTCTGCTTATTATAGTATTAGAGTTAGTAAACAAAGGGAAGCCACTAACAAAAAAGTAAGTACCCAAATATTAGTACAGAAGTTTTTACTGCACGATTGGGTTAGGCCATTAACAGTTTTCATATTAACAAAAAATTACAGGAACATATTTACAACCACAAAAGATGCACTAAAGCAACTTGTCACATGTCAACATTGTTGCATCTTCTTCTCAATGTCTGTAGACCGAAGCGCTCAGCAAAGAAGTCATGACAAGCACAGCCACCCTCCAGACGTCCACATCGGAAGTCACATCCATCAGGACCACTGCACAGGCACTCCAGATCGAGCTTCAAGGCCTCATCAGCATGGTGAGTGCATGATAAAGTGAAGGGACTGAATGAACAGTGCTTTGCACTCAACATAGATGGCTGAAGTACCCTTGAGCAAGGCACCTAAACCCCAACTGCTCCACAATCATAATTATCTGCAATATAAATATCAGTACCATCACTGTTATTATCAATATTTCAAATTAATGTTGCAAACCTATTTTTGCTGTCTATTATAGTTATTGTTGAATTGAGCAATAATGATCTTGCTTTAGACATCTAGGTGAATTACGGGGGGAGCTTTCTCTACCTGCCCTTTACCTCTGCATAAGCAAAGATAAAACACAGATGTAACTCCTAGATGTCTGAAACAAGATAAGTATTGCTCAAATCAACAATCAATATGACACTATTTGACTTGTCTTCCTCTGTTTGTGTCTCAGAAAGCATCCATGGAAGCCACTCTGCTTCAGACACAGACCCGCTATTCGGCAATGCTGGCCAGCTTCCAGATGCAGGTGAGCAGCTTGGAGGAGCAGCTTGGCGCTCTCCGCGGAGGCCTTGAGCACCAGGGCCACGAATACGCAATCCTGCTCGACATCAAGACCAGACTGGAGTTGGAGATCGCTGAGTACAGTAGACTGCTCGGCGGTGGAGCGTATGCTCACAGTCACATCTCGTAAGTACTGAACTTGAATTGGGAGATTGAGTAACACAAACATATGTTTAAATTCGATGATTTATCTCGTGTTCTTACATCGTCTCTCCCCTTTCTGCCAGGAGCGCGTCCTCATATTCAGCGTCGACTGTGTCAGCAGCGTCGATGGTGTCAGCAGCGGCGGTATCAGTGGCAGTTGTAGAAGTGCCAGTGGTCACCACTAGAACCAGAGTGGTGACAGTGACTGAGGAGCTGGTTGATGGACAGGTGGTGTCTTCTTCCACTGCCTCCTCCGTCGTCGGTTCCTAAGGAGGTGCCGTCACTGAAGTCGAACCCCTGACCCAAGACTTACCTGTTGCTGATTCACCTGAGCACAAGGCAGGTTTAACCCTGCAGTTTGCCACAGGTTATCTGTGATGTCAAGTCACAAAAACGTCCAATAAAGCAAAAGTCCACTAAAATATACATTCTGTTTGAGCTTCATTATTTATGTGGATTTGGTAAGAAAAAACTAAACAATCAAACCCTGCTTCAAATGGTCTTCAGTTAGACAGTAGCATTCCAGTCTTTGATCTCTTGTGATAAGGTTTTTTTCATCATTAATGAAAAGGTGCAGTACAATGAATTTAAACCACATAAAAATGTGGGATGTGGAGACATGCCATTAAACCTCAGGTCTATAATATTAGCAAGGTGATTGCAAGTAAACAGAAGGCGTTATAAGAGTTAGTTTTGGTAGCATTGATGGTTCGGTCACCAGTCAGGTATCCATATACTCACAACTGTCTCTACATGATTAGTGAGCCTTCTAGTGGTGGTTTATGTCTAATACCACACGATGAGATGAAACTTGTCCACCTAGTGACTCCGGTCTTTTAGTGTCTCTAGACACAGGCACACAGTGCCGCTGCTAGCCATTTTGGTGCCCTAAGCATAACACTTTCTTCCGGGTGCGCGGCCGCCAACAGCTGACCAACAATAATGGAAATCGCAAGGTTTCATTAGCCATACCATAAACCTATTCATTTCAGTGTAATTTTGGCAAACCAGTACTGGACTGGTTTAGATTAATTGTTCAAATTGTTCATATTCATGAATTCATATTCACACATATTAACACCAGTTAATCACGTGTAAAGAATGCTGATATGAAATATGAAAACAACCAGTAGTCAATGTGGAAGAATCGTGATGTAAGATACTCTATTTGGGTTGGGACAGTAGCCTATGACCTTCAGTCGAGGCATGATGATCTCTCGCTAGAAGTTTCACCTGTTCGTGTTGGCGTAACAAATGCTTGTGGAGTCAAGTGCAGTTAAGAGGCGCTTGTCTCCAGGGCACAGATTACACTTAACTGTCATATTTTTCTCTTTTCACGGATAAAAAAAAAAGTCTGTGATTGGAATACGGGACTGGAGCTGTCCCTAACGGGACAAAACAAAATCACCAATAATTCGGGATGTCCCGAACAATTCCCCCCACAGGACTTTGTGCCGCACAGTGCGTAGTGCGTCGCCACTTGTTGTCTAACTCGATGTTCAAATTAGGCTAGTGTATAGTAAGTGATTCCATCTCGGCTAAGTCAAAAGCCTTCCCTTCAAACGACTCTTTGATGTAAAATATCAGACATCCTGAAATCTAAAGCGTTGACAAAGTGCATGTTAGTTAGTCATAGCTTCCCAGTGCATTGAAGAGGCCAATGCTTTAATTTTTCACGGAACAGGACCATAGGAATAACTTAAAGAAAACTATTTTTCATAGTGACATACGTGAATCTAACTGGGCCTACCCTATATAAAAATGAGTCCAATTGTGTGTGGCCTAACAGATATCACGTCGATTTCTGTTATTATGAATTCAAAGTAGGCTAACCTAGGCTATGTGTCACTGTTTGAAATACCGCAAATCTCCAAGTGAAATTTCTCACAACGATATTTTCCTTGGGACGCTGTAAACCTTTCAACATTTTTTTTTTTTTAAGCAATGACGTTTTACAGTCATATAGATGTCACCCACTGTGCTGCTCAAAGTACGCCTGAGCTGCCGCCAGTTGCATTCCTTATCAACACGGACTACAGGGCTGACAAACTGCTAGCATCCCAAAATCACTTAATTGAATGATTTGACCACAACCACCATGTGCTCATGCTGACCATCAGGGTTGATAGACCGAGCATCAGACCTACATTAGCGATATGTAGGCAATATGTTGGCCCTAGATGTAAGAGTAAAGGCAGACCTGTAAGCATTCATGGGTATTCTACCTTGATGGTAATGCGAGATATTTCTCAAGTATGCTGCCAGAAACTGCAGAGAATTTGAAGGAGCAACATTTCGTTTTTTTCTTTACATATGCTTGTAAAATGAAAACATTTCCATAAGCGCATTTCGTACAACTATAGCCTTCTAGAATCAGGGCTGGCGATTGCTATAGGCGAACTAGGCGACTGCCTAGGGCGACAAATGGTTTGGGGGCGCCCTCGAGTTTATTTAATACTAATTGTTATCAGTAGCCTAATATTATTTAGCCTTGTAGCAGTGGTGGCATTAATTGTAATTTATCTACTACAAGTTACATGGTCAGATCAAATGTTTTTGTACATTGCAACTATGTGGTAGGATGATAGAAATGACCAAATACAATTGTGTAACGAACCGCATGGATAAACTCTGTGTTTAAATTTAGCTGCAGGAGAAGGGACATCCAGTACTAGTACTCAAGGGGCCAGTAACACGCAGCCTGCATCAGGTGAGTCTATTTGATAGTATTTATTCAAACCACATCCATACTTCAAAGTACTATAGAAACATGTTAGCATGTATTAAATACAATAGCTTGTTTTCTTAAAGAAGTTCAACCACATTCATGATCATTTCACTTATTATTTTAAACACCCCTTGTCTTGCTATACAATATGCTTGAATACAGGTGAAGGGAAATCCAGGACCACATCAAGCACTCAGGGCACCAGTGAAACTACGCCTGCAGACACCACACCCTCCGCAACTTTGTTATCCAGGGAGAACCTACAGTATAGATCCTGCTGACTGGCCAGCCCTCTGTGATGCGGTAAGGACAGAGTTAGTTTGCAGAGGACCATACCGGCCAGTCCACACTTTACATTTCCAAAAAGAGAGGATGGGAGAAGCTGCCACCACAACCACTTCTACAGGAAATTAGTAAATGGGGAGAAAATCAAGATAAGTTGGCTTGTATATTCAAGGAAAAACAATACCCAGAAACAACTGTTCATCTTCTATTATTTGAGAAGGGGATATAACTACTAAGAACTCCAATCTTTTAATTTTGTAGTGGTACATACCAGATCCATAAAAGCACTTTTGTTTGTAGAGGGTAGGGTATAGAGGGTCATAATACGTTTATGGAGTTAATTTAATCCTAACTTTGAGTGTGTAATACATTATTTAAGATCATACAAATTTAAAGTTCTGAAACTATTGTGGTGTTTTTTGTCCATGCACCATTTATTGTTGAACTGCAATGCAGAATAGTAGAATTACAGTATAAGTGGGTGAAAAAACTGCTATGCAAAGTAAAGCAGTTAAGTTATTATATTTGTTTTCCGTGATGTTATGTGCAAAACTCAATCTCGCCTAGGGCAACCAAAGGGCTAGAGCCGGCCCTGACTAGAATGATGAGATAGTGGCTATCGCCTCAACAGATTATTGAAGACACGCATCAAATCAACATCCATGAATTCATGGCACAATTAAGTATAAAAGAGTATTCTGCTCTTATAACAGACTGGTGTCACGACTCGTTGTCTAACTCAATGTTCATACTGTATTAGGCTAGTGTATGCGATTCTACTTCGGCTGAATAAAAAGCTCAAATTAGCCTACATCCTGATATCTGCGTTGACAAAGTACATAAACTTCAGTCAGTCAAAGTTTATCAGTGCATAGAAGATTAAGCCTATGCTCTCATAATTGAAATTCAACTCAAAGGGCTAGCTCAGAAAGACACTAATACACAAGACTAAAATGACAGTTGAAATCTGAAATCTAAAACTCACTTGTCATTACCTGCACGATTTATGCTACAGTGGCTGGCCAACGCAAAAAAAACCTCAAATTATCTCGGGAACCATGATATGCAGTAGCACCTGATGCAGAAATATATCACGCTCTAATCTCGCAAAGATTCACAGCAACAAGTAAAGGTGCAGTCTGTTATATGTTGTGAAAGAAAATAAATGCTTCTAGACCTACAATCATGACACATCTAAGGTGTTGTTTTATACATTTGTTCAGAATTTAGACGGTATAAAACTGCCTGAAATATAGAAACAAAATGGAAAAGTCCCGTGCCTTTAGAGTTACAGCATCATCGTAAACCCAGAGACAGAGACACTTTAATTTTTTGACAACCTATACCCTACAAAGCACAAAAGGTTTTTAAGGATTATAGCAACCCCTGAGTGAAAATGCCTCACTAATGCAAACTGACCTTTAAAAACGCCTGCGGGAATACTGCAACACCCGAGGCCGAATTGCTGGGATATTTTTGAAGCCATGCCAGTGTACCCTACGGCTTTTGCATTTGTATAAAAAGGCTCAGTGTCCGTCTTCTCATCACTCCTGAGCAGCTCGAAGAAACATTAGCAGCCTCAACTCACAATGGCAACAACCTTCTCCAGCCGTGTGTCCATGTCCTCCGGATCATCCATCGCAGCCGGGGGTTCGTCTGGGCTCTCCCTGTCCGGAGGTGGAGCTCGCTTGAGCGTCATGAGGGCTGGTAGTGTCTACGGCGGTGCAGGAGGATCCGGAGTTCGCATCTCCAGCGCTTTCGGAGCAGGCGGTGGTGGTGGCGCAGGGTTCGGGTTCGCTGCTGGTGGCGGTGGTGGTTTCAGCATGGCCAGTGGTGGCGGCGCTTTCGAGGCAGTCATTGGCAACGGTAAATTCACCATGCAGAACCTGAACGACCGTCTGGCCTCCTACCTGGCCAAGGTGCAGAGCCTGGAAACGGCCAACGCCGAGCTGGAGCTGAAGATCAGACAGTTTCTGGCGTCTAAGATCGCCCCTGCTGCCCATGACTTCTCTGGCTACATGGTCACCATCAACGACCTCCAGGCCAAGGTGAGTGTTGCTAGGAGCCCAGTGACAGTGCAGAAATTAAAGGGTTCTTCTGAGACTTCTAATATGGCTTGTAAGATGTATGGACTATCTTAATTATTCTGAAGTTCATGTGATTGTAAAACCATAACAAGTATATAGCCTCATTTCACTGCCTGTTGTACAAGACCTAAATTCTTTTTCGTTTTTTTTTTACTTTAAGATTATGGCCATCATCAGTGTTAAAGGAGGAGCTGTGCTGGGTATTGACAACGCAAAACTGGCTGCTGATGACTACAGAGTCAAGTAAGTTTCAGTCCTTGTCTACTCTTTGAACATCATTTGATTTAATTGGTTATCAGCAAACAGCTTCCCCAGAGAGGCACTTCAGAAGAGGAAAGTTGAGGAAGTGCACAATGCCCTCTACAGAAACACATGCAACCCAGACCTAGACACACATTCTAGCACAGTATCCTGCACTCATCCTAGCACAGTATCCTGCACTCATCCTAGCACTGTATCTTGCACTCATACTAGCATAGTATCCTGCACTCATCCTAGCACAGTATTTTGCACTCATCCTAGCACTGTATCTTGCACTCATACTAGCATAGTATCCTGCACTCCTCCTAGCACAGTTTCCTGTCCGTTTTCTTTTGAGATGTTTATTTTAAATGCTTTTTTAAATTTCAGATATGAGGCAGAGCTGGCCATGCGCCTTTCCGTTGAGGCTGACATCGCTGGACTCAGGAGGGTGCTGGATGACCTGACCCTTGCCAAATCCGACCTGGCCATGCAGATCACAGGCATCCAGGAGGAGGTCACCTTCCTGAAGAAGAACCACCAGGAGGTTTGTTGTTTTTATTTACTCATTCATACAGTTTGTCCCTGTAGTCTTTGTTGTTGCCGTTTTTATTTCATTTTGTAGCTGTTTGAGCTACACACTTTCATGAAAAGTTATGCGGCTCCTCAAAATGCTGCGGAATGCCCCGCTGCGCGTCGGGTTCCTGTTCATTGTGACGGATGTAATTTGCGATACTGACAGACGGACTATACATAATCCCTTACATATCATCATCATCATTATTATGTCTTCCTTAGGATCTCCTAGTTCTTCGGGCACAAATCGGCGGCACAGTAAACGTGGAGGTGGACGCTGCTCCTCAGGATGACCTCACTGTCGTCCTGGCCGGCATCCGTGACCACTATGAGACTGTGGCTGCCAAGAACAGAAAGGAGCTGGAGGTCTGGTTCCAGGCAAAGGTGAGTAGGCTACATGAGCCATCCCACAGAACTGCTAACCTTGGAAAAAATTTGCTCCAGATCAGGACAGAAACTAATGTCTGCGTTTTATAGTATTAGAGTTAGTAAACAAAGGAAAGCCACTTACAAAAAAGTAAGTACCCAAATATTATTTACAACCACAAAAGATGCACTAAAGCAACTTGTCACATGTCAACATTGCTGCATCTTCTTCTCAATGTCTGTAGAGCGAAGCACTCAGCAAAGAAGTCATGACAAGCACAGCCACCCTCCAGACGTCCACATCAGAAGTCACATCCATCAGGAACACTGCACAGGCACTCCAGATCGAGCTTCAAGGCCTCATCAGCATGGTGAGTGCATGATAAAGTGAAGGGACTGAATGAACAGCGCTTTGCACTCAACATACATGGCTGAAGTACCCTTGAGCAAGGCACCTAAACCCCAACTGCTCCACAATCATAATTATCTGCAATATAAAAATCAGTACCATCACTGTACCATCAATATTTCAAATTAATGTTGCAATCCTATTTTTGTTGTATATTATAGTTATTGTTGAATTGAGCAATAATGGTCTTGGGTTAGACATCTAGGTGAATTACGGAAGGAGCTTTCTCTACCTGTCCTTATGTGTTTTAGCTCTGCATGAGCAAAGATAAAAAGCTATGACTTCCACAAACTCCTAGATGTCTGGAAGAAGATAGTTATTGCTCAAATCAACAATCAATATGAGACTATCTGATTTTTCTTCCTCTGTTTGTGTCTCAGAAAGCGTCCATGGAAGCCACTCTGCTTGAGACACAGACCCGCTATTCTGGCATGCTGGCCAGCTTCCAGATGCAGGTGAGCAGCTTGGAGGAGCAGCTTGGCGCTCTCCGCGGAGGCCTTGAGCACCAGGGCCACGAATACGCAATCCTGCTCGACATCAAGACCAGACTGGAGTTGGAGATCGCTGAGTACAGTAGACTGCTCGGCGGTGGAGCGTACGCTCACAGTCACATCTCGTAAGTACTGAGCTTGAATTGGGAGATTGAGTAACACAAACATATGTTTAAATTCGATGATTTATCTCGTGTTCTTACATCGTCTCTCCCCTTTCTGCCAGGAGCGCGTCCTCATATTCAGCGTCGACTGTGTCAGCAGCGTCGATGGTGTCAGCAGCGGCGGTATCAGTGGCAGTTGTAGAAGTGCCAGTGGTCACCACTAGAACCAGAGTGGTGACAGTGACTGAGGAGCTGGTTGATGGACAGGTGGTGTCTTCTTCCACTGCCTCCTCCGTCGTCGGTTCCTAAGGAGGTGCCGTCACTGAAGTCGAACCCCTGACCCAAGACTTACCTGTTGCTGATTCACCTGAGCACAAGGCAGGTTTAACCCTGCAGTTTGCCACAGGTGATCTGTGATGTCAAGTCACAAAGACTTCCAATAAAGCAAAAGTCCACTAAAATATACATTCTGTTTGAGCTTCATTATTTATGTGGATTTGGTAAGAAAAAACTAAACAATCAAACCCTGCTTCAAATGGTCTTCAGTTAGACAGTAGCATTCCAGTCTTTGATCTCTTGTGATAAGGTTTTTTTCATCATTAATGAAAAGGTGCAGTACAATGAACTTAAACCACATAAAAATGTGGGATGTGGAGACATGCCATCAAACCTCAGGTCTATAATATTAGCAAGGTGATTGCAAGTAAACAGAAGGTGTTATAAGAGTTAGTTTTGGTAACATTGATGGTTCGGTCACCAGTCAGGTATCCATATACTCACAACTGTCTCTACATGATTAGTGAGCCTTCTAGTGGTGGTTTATGTCTAATACCACACGATGAGATGAAACTTGTCCACCTAGTGACTCCGGTCTTTTAGTGTCTCTAGACACAGGCACACAGTGCCGCTGCTAGCCATTTTGGTGCCCTAAGCATAACACTTTCTTCCGGGTGCGCGGCCGCCAACAGCTGACCAACAATAATGGAAATCGCAAGGTTTCATTAGCCATACCATAAACCTATTCATTTCAGTGTAATTTTGGCAAACCAGTACTGGACTGGTTTAGATTAATTGTTCAAATTGTTCATATTCATGAATTCATATTCACACATATTAACACCAGTTAATCACGTGTAAAGAATGCTGATATGAAATATGAAAACAACCAGTAGTCAATGTGGAAGAATCGTGATGTAAGATACTCTATTTGGGTTGGGACAGTAGCCTATGACCTTCAGTCGAGGCATGATGATCTCTCGCTAGAAGTTTCACCTGTTCGTGTTGGCGTAACAAATGCTTGTGGAGTCAAGTGCAGTTAAGAGGCGCTTGTCTCCAGGGCACAGATTACACTTAACTGTCATATTGTTCTCTTTTCACGGATACAAAAAAAAAGGCTGTGATTGGAATACGGGACTGGAGCTGTCCCTAACGGAACAAAACAAAATCACCAATAATTCGGGATGTCCCGAACAATTCCCCCCACAGGACTTTGTGCCGCACAGTGCGTTGTTGTCTAACTCGATGTTCAAATTAGGCTAGTGTAGGCCTATAGTAAGTGATTCCATATCGGCTAAGTCAAAAGCCTTCCCTTCAAACGACATCCTGAAATCTAAAGCGTTGACAAAGTGCATGTTAGTTAGTCATAGCTTCCCAGTGCATTGAAGAGGCCAATGCTTTAATTTTTCACGGAACAGGACCATAGGAATAACTTAAAGAAAACTATTTTTCATAGTGACATACGTGAATCTAACTGGGCCTACCCTATATAAAAATGAGTCAAATTGTGTGTGGCCTAACAGATATCACGTCGATTTCTGTTATTATGAATTCAAAGTAAGCTAACCTAGGCTATGTGTCACTGTTTGAAATACCGCAAATCTCCAAGTGAAATCTCTCACAACGATATTTTCCTTGGGACGCTGTAAACCTTTCAACAATTTTTTTTTTTAAGCAATGACGTTTTACAGTCATATAGATGTCACCCACTGTGCTGCTCAAAGTACGCCTGAGCTGCCGCCAGTTGCATTCCTTATCAACACGGACTACAGGGCTGACAAACTGCTAGCATCCCAAAATCACTTAATTGAATGATTTGACCGCAACCACCATGTGCTCATGCTGACCATCAGGGTTGATAGACCGAGCATCAGACCTACATTAGCGATATGTAGGCAATATGTCGGCCCTAGATGTAAGAGTAAGGCAGACCTGTAAGCATTCATGGGTATTCTACCTTGATGGTAATGCGAGATATTTCTCAAGTATGCTGCCAGAAACTGCAGAGAATTTGAAGGAGCAACATTTCGTTTTTTTCTTTACATATGCTTGTAAAATGAAAACATTTCCATAAGCGCATTTCGTACAACTATAGCCTTCTAGAATCAGGGCTGGCGATTGCTATAGGCGAACTAGGCGACTGCCTAGGGCGACAAATGGTTTGGGGGCGCCCTCGAGTTTATTTAATACTACTAATTGTTATCAGTAGCCTAATATTATTTAGCCTTGTAGCAGTGGTGGCAATAATTGTAATTTATCTACTACAAGTTACATGGTCAGATCAAATGTTTTTGTACATTGCAACTATGTGGTAGGATGATAGAAGTGACCAAATACAATTGTGTAACGAACCGCATGGATACATTCTGTGTTTAAATTTAGCTGCAGGAGAAGGAACATCCAGTACTACTCAAGGGGGCAGTAACACGCAGCCTGCATCAGGTGAGTCTATTTGATAGTATTTATTCAAACCACATCCATACTTCAAAGTACTATAGAAACATGTTAGCATGTATTAAATACAATAGCTTGTTTTCTTAAAGAAGTTCAACCACATTCATGATCATTTCACTTATTATTTTAAACACCCCTTGTCTTGCTATACAATATGCTTGAATACAGGTGAAGGGAAATCCAGGACCACATCAAGCACTCAGGGCACCAGTGAAACTACGCCTGCAGACACCACACCCTCCGCAACTTTGTTATCCAGGGAGAACCTACAGTATAGATCCTGCTGACTGGCCAGCCCTCTGTGATGCGGTAAGGACAGAGTTAGTTTGCAGAGGACCATACCGGCCAGTCCACACTTTACATTTCCAAAAAGAGAGGATGGGAGAAGCTGCCACCACAACCACTTCTACAGGAAATTAGTAAATGGGGAGAAAATCAAGATAAGTTGGCTTGTATATTCAAGGAAAAACAATACCCAGAAACAACTGTTCATCTTCTATTATTTGAGAAGGGGATATAACTACTAAGAACTCCAATCTTTTAATTTTGTAGTGGTACATACCAGATCCATAAAAGCACTTTTGTTTGTAGAGGGTAGGGTATAGAGGGTCATAATACGTTTATGGAGTTAATTTAATCCTAACTTTGAGTGTGTAATACATTATTTAAGATAATAAAAAATGTAAAGTTCTGAAACTATTGTGGTGTTTTTTGTCCATGCACCATTTATTGTTGAACTGCAATGCAGAATAGTAGAATTACAGTATAAGTGGGTGAAAAAATTGCTATGCAAAGTAAAGCAGTTAAGTTAATATATGTTTTCCGTGATGTTATGTGCAAAACTCAATCTCGCCTAGGGCAACCAAAGGGCTAGAGCCGGCCCTGACTAGAATGATGAGATAGTGGCTATCGCCTCAACAGATTATTGAAGACACGCATCAAATCAACATCCATGAATTCATGGCACAATTAAGAATAAAAGAGTATTCTGCTCTTATAACAGACTGGTGTCACGACTCGTTGTCTAACTCAATGTTCATACTGTATTAGGCTAGTGTATGCGATTCTACTTCGGCTGAATAAAAAGCTCAAATTAGCCTACATCCTGATATCTGCGTTGACAAAGTACATAAACTTCAGTCAGTCAAAGTTTATCAGTGCATAGAAGATTAAGCCTATGCTCTCATAATTTAAATTCAACTCAAAGGGCTAGCTCAGAAAGACACTAATACACAAGACTAAAATGACAGTTGAAATCTGAAATCTAAAACTCACTTGTCATTACCTGCACGATTTATGCTACAGTGCCTGGCCAACGCAAAAAAAAAACTAAAATTATCTCGGGAACCATGATATGCAGTAGCACATGATGCAGAAATATATCACGCTCTTATCTCGCAAAGATTCACAGCAACAAGTAAAGGTGCAGTCTTATATAATTGTTTTATACATTTGTTCAGAATTTAGACGGTATAAAACTGCCTGAAATATAGAAACAAAATGGAAAAGTCCTGAGACACTTTCATTTTTTGACAACCTATACCCTACAAAGCACAAAAGGTTTTTAAGGATTATAGCAACCCCTGAGTGAAAATGCCTCACTAATGCAAACTGACCTTTAAAAACGCCTGCGGGAATACTGCAACACCCGAGGCCGAATTGCTGGGATATTTTTGAAGCCATGCCAGTGTACCCTACGGCTTTTGCATTTGTATAAAAAGGCTCAGTGTCCGTCTTCTCATCACTCCTGAGCAGCTCGAAGAAGCATCAGCAGCCTCAACTCACAATGGCAACAACCTTCTCCAGCCGTGTGTCCATGTCCTCCGGATCATCCATCGCAGCCGGGGGTTCGTCCGGGCTCTCCCTGTCCGGAGGTGGAGCTCGCTTGAGCGTCATGAGGGCTGGTAGTGTCTACGGCGGTGCAGGAGGATCCGGAGTTCGCATCTCCAGCGCTTTCGGAGCAGGCGGTGGTGGTGGCGCAGGGTTCGGGTTCGCTGCTGGTGGCGGTGGTGGTTTCAGCATGGCCAGCGGTGGCGGAGCTTTCGAGGCAGTCATTGGCAACGGTAAATTCACCATGCAGAACCTGAACGACCGTCTGGCCTCCTACCTGGCCAAGGTGCAGAGCCTGGAAACGGCCAACGCCGAGCTGGAGCTGAAGATCAGACAGTTTCTGGCATCTAAGATCACCCCTGCTGCCCATGACTTCTCTGGCTACATGGTCACCATCAACGACCTCCAGGCCAAGGTGAGTGTTGCTAGGAGCCCAGTGACAGTGCAGAAATTAAAGGGTTCTTCTGAGACTTGGCTTGTAAGATGTATGGACTATCTTAATTATTCTGAAGTTCATGTGATTGTAAAACCATAACAAGTATATAGCCTCATTTCACTGCCTGTTGTACAAGACCTAAATTCTTTTTCGTTTTTTACTTTTAGATTATGGCCATCATCAGTGTTAAAGGAGGAGCTGTGCTGGGTATTGACAACGCCAAACTGGCTGCTGATGACTACAGAGTCAAGTAAGTTTCAGTCCTTGTCTACTCTTTGAACATCATTTGATTTAATTGGTTATCAGCAAACAGCTTCCCCAGAGAGGCACTTCAGAAGAGGAAAGTTGAGGAAGTGCACAATGCCTTCTACAGAAACACATGCAACCCAGACCTAGACACACATCCTAGCACAGTATCCTGCACTCATCCTAGCACTGTATCCTGCACTCATCCTAGCACAGTATCCTGCACTCATCCTAGCACAGTATCTTGCACTCATCCTAGCACAGTATCCTGCACTCATCCTAGCACAGTATCCTGCACTCATCCTAGCACTGTATCTTGCACTCATCCTAGCACAGTATCCTGCACTCATCCTAGCACAGTATCCTGCACTCATCCTAGCACAGTATCCTGCACTCATCCTAGCACTGTATCTTGCACTCATACTAGCATAGTGTCCTGCACTCATCCTAGCACTGTATCTTGCACTCATCCTAGCACTGTATCTTGCACTCATACTAGCATAGTATCCTGCACTCATCCTAGCACAGTATCCTGCACTCATCCTAGCACAGTTTCCTGTCCGTTTTCTTTTGAGATGTTTATTTTAAATGCTAAATGCTTTTTTAAATTTTAGATATGAGGCAGAGCTGGCCATGCGCCTTTCCGTTGAGGCAGACATCGCTGGACTCAGGAGGGTGCTGGATGACCTGACCCTCGCCAAATCCGACCTGGCCATGCAGATCACAGGCATCCAGGAGGAGGTCACCTTCCTGAAGAAGAACCACCAGGAGGTTTGTTGTTTTTATTTACTCATTCATACAGTTTGTCCCTGTAGTCTTTGTTGTTGCCGTTTTTATTTCATTTTGTAGCTGTTTGAGCTACACACTTTCATGAAAAGTTATGCGGCTCCTCAAAATGCTGCGGAATGCCCCGCTGCGCGTCGGGTTCCTGTTCATTGTGACGGATGTAATTTGCGATACTGACAGACGGATTATACATAATCCCTTACATATCATCATCATCATTATTATGTCTTCCTTAGGATCTCCTAGTTCTTCGGGCACAAATCGGCGGCACAGTAAACGTGGAGGTGGACGCTGCTCCTCAGGATGACCTCACTGTCGTCCTGGCCGGCATCCGTGACCACTATGAGACTGTGGCTGCCAAGAACAGAAAGGAGCTGGAGGTCTGGTTCCAGGCAAAGGTGAGTAGGCTACATGAGCCATCCCACAGAACTGCTAACCTTGGAAAAAATTTGCTCCAGATCAGGACAGAAACTAATGTCTGCGTTTTATAGTATTAGAGTTAGTAAACAAAGGAAAGCCACTTACAAAAAAGTAAGTACCCAAATATTATTTACAACCAC
Source organism: Sprattus sprattus (assembly GCF_963457725.1). Taxonomy (NCBI): domain Eukaryota; kingdom Metazoa; phylum Chordata; class Actinopteri; order Clupeiformes; family Clupeidae; genus Sprattus; species Sprattus sprattus. Next base: position 3,704,181 of record NC_137922.1, on the reverse strand, counting down.
AAAAGATGCACTAAAGCAACTTGTCACATGTCAACATTGCTGCATCTTCTTCTCAATGTCTGTAGAGCGAAGCACTCAGCAAAGAAGTCATGACAAGCACAGCCACCCTCCAGACGTCCACATCAGAAGTCACATCCATCAGGAACACTGCACAGGCACTCCAGATCGAGCTTCAAGGCCTCATCAGCATGGTGAGTGCAGAATAAAGTGAAGGGACTGAATGAACAGCGCTTTGCACTCAACATACATGGCTGAAGTACCCTTGAGCAAGGCACCTAAACCCCAACTGCTCCACACTCATAATTATCTGCAATATAAAAATCAGGACCATCACTGTTATTATCAATATTTCAAATTAATTTTGCAATCCTATTTTTGTTGTATATTATAGTTATTGTTGAATTGAGCAATAATGGTCTTGGGTTAGACATCTAGGTGAATTACGGAAGGAGCTTTCTCTACCTGTCCTTATGTGTTTTAGCTCTGCATGAGCAAAGATAAAAAGCTATGACTTCCACAAACTCCTAGATGTCTGGAAGAAGATAGTTATTGCTCAAATCAACAATCAATATGAGACTATCTGATTTTTCTTCCTCTGTTTGTGTCTCAGAAAGCGTCCATGGAAGCCACTCTGCTTGAGACACAGACCCGCTATTCTGGCATGCTGGCCAGCTTCCAGATGCAGGTGAGCAGCTTGGAGGAGCAGCTTGGCGCTCTCCGCGGAGGCCTTGAGCACCAGGGCCACGAATACGCAATCCTGCTCGACATCAAGACCAGACTGGAGTTGGAGATCGCTGAGTACAGTAGACTGCTTGGCGGTGGAGCGTACGCTCACAGTCACATCTCGTAAGTACTGAGCTTGAATTGGGAGATTGAGTAACACAAACATATGTTTAAATTCGATGATTTATCTCGTGTTCTTACATCGTCTCTCTTCTCTCCCCTTTCTGCCAGGAGCGCGTCCTCATATTCAGCGTCGACTGTGTCAGCAGCGTCGATGGTGTCAGCAGCGGCGGTATCAGTGGCAGTTGTAGAAGTGCCAGTGGTCACCACTAGAACCAGAGTGGTGACAGTGACTGAGGAGCTGGTTGATGGACAGGTGGTGTCTTCTTCCACTGCCTCCTCCGTCGTCGGTTCCTAAGGAGGTGCCGTCACTGAAGTGGAACCCCTGACCCAAGACTTACCTGTTGCTGATTCACCTGAGCACAAGGCAGGTTTAACCCTGCAGTTTGCCACAGGTTATCTGTGATGTCAAGTCACAAAAACGTCCAATAAAGCAAAAGTCCACTAAAATATACATTCTGTTTGAGAATCATTATTTATGTGGATTTGGTAATAAAAAACTTAACAATCAAACCCTGCTTCAAATGGTCTTCAATTAGACTGTATTATTCCAGTCTTTAATCTCTTGTGGTCAGGTTATCATGAATGAAAAGGTACAATGAACTTAAACCACATATAAATGTGGGATGTGGAGACGTGCCATCAAACCTCAGGTCTATCATTTTAGCAAGGTGATTGCAAGTAAACAGAAGGTGTTATAAGAGTTTGTTTTATAAACATTGATGGTTCTGTCACCAGTCAGGTATCCATATACTCACAACTGTCTCTACATGATTAGTGAGCCTTCTAGTGGTGGTTTATGTATATTACCACACGATGAGAAGAAACCACCTTGTCCACCTAGTAGCTACGGTACTAGCTAGCTAGCTTTAAGTGCCGCTAGACACAGACACACACCTGTGTCGCCACTCGTGGTCTAACTGAATGTTCATATTAGTTTAGTGTATAGTGTAATGAGTGTAAATAACTCTTATTCATGTAATGATGAATGTCCACACTGAGCGTTATCTTTAACATGTCTTTACTCAACTCCTAACTCTTACAACAACCACGCACGTCACGCAAGTATCACGTGATGACGTATCAACATATTCTTAATGTGATCATTCCATGACATATCCCTCTTTTAAATTAACATCCTGCTTCATATCTCAAATTACATATTCCATTACATCTCCCCCTTTTAAAGCACTTGTTAATGTCTCAAATCTAATCATGAAAACCAACAGACAAGATTATTCTTGAAATGCAAAACAAAGGTGATTACTTCCTTGAGCATTAAAACTATTTTCAACTATTTTGTTTCTTTTTAAACAATTGAAACAATTTCCATTCAATTTTCAACTCTTTTGTTACATTCTTGCAACCTGTTAAAGGAGGAAACCACTTAATGTTGTTACTAAAACGCCCAATGCAACACCAGGGTTTTCAGACCGTGCGTTTAAAATAAATAAAAACTTCAAACTGCGACACGAGGTCAAAGTGGGCAAAAAATATTGCATCTCTATGGGTTGTAGCACTACCATAAAGAATGCATGGGCAACGTTTACGTCGATACTGTTAAACCGTTCTCGGGTGGACAGAGAAGAACAGCATCTATTGTTTTAGAATTCTCGCGGGAGGCCCGGGTTCGATATCCGGCCAATGCAACTTCCCTTTTTGACGGGATGCATTCTTGCTTCTGCCTCACCAATGTCTGTACATTGTATTTTGCCTTTCTGAAAGCGTGCCACATACATTGTTTTGATTGAGACAGAGACTAAGCATTGGAACAGCTCGATGAAGTCGTAGTGCCACCAAAAATATATTACATCGAAAGTGGCGAATTCTCGCCTGCCACGCAGGAGGCCCATGTTCGATTCCCGGCCAATGCAACAATCCTTTTGAGAGATCATATTCCTTACCTACCGACCTACGCCATCTCCTGGCCACATTTATGACAACAAACAGTATTTATTGTTTCTTGTAATCAAAACAATTGACACTAGATCTCGGTGAGGCGAAAGCAAGGAATAAGAACTTTTAAAAGGAACGTTGCATTGGCCGGGAATCGAACCCGGGCCTCCCGCGCGGCCGTCGAGAAAAGTTTACCTAAACCGACCTAAACGCCTTTTAACATGCATTTCAATGATAGTGCAGTGTGAATGTAATATTCTTTTGGCCACTCTTCCGGTTGTGGCGCTGTTCCGACTTTTTCTATAGACCTGCGGTCCTCAAATTTTGTTTTGACTTCAGGCAAACCTCTAGCGGGAGACGGTCATAGACAAGTCACCGGAGAATCGCCAGATATCACAAAAGACGGTACAAGTGACCAGATCATCGCTACATTTTCGCGTTTATTCACTTCAGTGTTCATTTTCATTCGTCAAAGGTAAGACACGTTGCTTTATTTTCATAAAAGTTAGACTGCTTTGTGATAACATTAGTTCGCTGCTAATTCGCTTGGTTGATGCGATAGAACTGCCCGGAATTAAGTTTGGGGTAATTATGGGCTAAATAATGAATGAACATCATGCTATTTCTTGATATTGTGTGTGGTTTTTAGGTTGTTGGTTAATTTTATATATTCGTCAGCGCGGTATTGACAGTAATGTCGTGTCAGCAGTTGCCTAGCATCACTCGCAGTCGCAGGGTAACGCAGAAGATTTGTGGTGAAATAACACGTCAAAGTATTAATGGACATGATCCTTTTATAAAGTCATGTGTACAGCTTTCATGTCCTGACGTTAAATAGTCTTGTCAGTTCGTTTCTGACAGGGTTGTATAATGTTGTGTTGATAAGTTAGCTACCTATACCTCAGCATTGCTAGCTTGCTAAGAGATTGACGCTATAGGCTTGTGTTTAAATAACGTAATAATGCATGAACAGGATTGTGTTTTATATTTATGTGTACGGTTTTCATGTTCTGATGTTAACTCATCCTTACACCATGTATTTGACTTGTAATGTGTTGATAACTCGTCAGAATCACTGGCTTGGTAAGAGCTATTGGCTTAATGCATTGCACTAACTGACAGCTGGACTACTAAGGGATTGATACGAGCTCTCTTTTACGATATACAATATAACATACATTTAATGTACAAATTACGTTGTAAATACTATACTAGAACCACAGTAGACTTTCAAACAATCAACTGAAGTCTGTCTACAGTGTTAATCAAATGTAATTTAATTTCCCCTCAGTCTTTGATCTATGCAACACCTCTCCTGCCCCCCTCTCTTCCTTCTCCCATCTTGCTCTCTCTCTCTCACACACACACACACACACACACACACACACACAGCACTTCTTCTGCCCAGGCTCACAGAATGTGAAAGAACACACAGACGCACGCACGCACACATACACTTAGTTACACTCACAAACACGCCAGGACACACACACACACACACACACACACACACACACACACACGCACACACACGCACACGGTCACACACACAAACTCTCTTTCTCACTCATTCTCACACACAGTCCACTTGTTGTAGACCAGATAGTGTTTGGTTTGGTTAGACTTTCCTTCTCCGTCCACTACAGAAGAGAGAGTGTTTGGTGGCTGTTCAGTTGAGTATCTGACCTCCTTCCTGCTCTCATCTCCTTCCTCTGTTTCAGCAAACCAAGAGAAAGCTGGATGTCGCCAATAAACGCCAGGACCTGCTGTATGACAAGCTGAGGGAACAGAGTGTGAGTAAAACCTCTGTGTGTGTGTGTGTGTGTGTGTGTGTGTGTGTATGCTGTGAGATGGTGTGTGTGTTTAGATAGGAGTATCTCCTTGTGGTGTGTGTGAAGCCTATTCTCCCTCCTATCTCCCCTCAGCTCTCTCCAGTCATCATGTGTGGGTTGCACAACATGGCGCGCAGAAAACAGATGTGGACACACACGCTAGGACACACACACACTCATGCCTGCACGCACAGCACTTCTTCTGAGTAGAAGTACGAGTATCTACTTAAAACACTGTGTGTGCGTGCCTGCGTGCGTACGTCTGTGCGTGTGTGCATGCATGCGTCTGTGTGTGCCTGCCTGCGTCTGTGTGTGCCTGCCTGCGTCTGTGTGTGCCTGCCTGCCTGGGTGCGTACATCTGTGTGAGTGTGTGTGCGCGTGCGTGCGTCTGTGAGTGCGTATGTCTGTACGTGCCGGCCCGCCTACGTCTGCCCGCGTGCCTGCCTGCTTGCCTGCCTGTGTGCGTGCTTCTGTGTGTGCCTGCCTGCCTGTGTACCTCTCTGTGTGTGTGTGTGTGCGTGCGTCTGTGTGTGCCTGCCTACGTCTGTGCGTGCCTGCGTGCGTGCTTCTGTGTGTGCCTGCCTGCCTGTGTACCTCTCTGTGTGTGTGTGTGTGTGAGCGTGCGTCTGTGTGTGCTTGCCTGTGTCTGTGCATGCCTGCCTGCCTGCGTACCTCTGTGTGTGCGTGCGTGCGTCTGTGCCTGCCTGCGTGTGTACGTCTGTCTGTGTGTGCGTGTGTACGTCTGTCCGTGCATGGGTGCATGTTGTTTGTATGTATCTGCCTGAATCTGTGCCTGCCTGCCTGCGTATGCCTGTGTATGCGTGCGTACGGTCGCTGTGTGCGTCTGTGTGTGTGTCTGCCTGAATCTGTGCGTGCCTGCCTGCCTGCGTATGCCTGTGTGTATGCGTGCGTCCGTCTGTGTGTGTGTGCCTGCCTGCGTGTGTCTGCGTGCCTGCCTGCCTGCTAATCAAATGTGTTCATTTCAGTCACATAAAAATAATAACTGGTTTATTTTACTGTCCCCTAGGCTCCAGCCTTACCAGGTGTAAAGAGTTTGGCAGTGCCAAGAAGAGAGTGGATGGCCACTGAATTGTTCCAGGCCCAGGGCTGACAGGGGCAGTACAGTGGCTCTGTCCACACCTCTGACAGAAGACTCCATTAAGAAAATTGTGGGAGGCATCTAGGAGAAGCAGCAGCACCAGCCAGAACAGAAGAGAAGATGGACAAAGACCTGTCTTGCCTGTGGACAGCCCAAGTCTGAATTTGAAACTGATGGATCCACTTCTGTTGAGCTGAATATAGCTGTAAAGTTTTTTCTTTCTTTTTTTTCTTTTACTTAATTGTTTTACTTACTTTAACATTAATGCATGACCAGAAACACCAGTTTTCTACTTGTCATATTAACCAGCACTGTATCTATCACTATATACTCCCCCTCCCTATGTATGTACTGTGTCATTGTCATATCTAATTGTTGTCTTAAATTATCCATATTATTTCTAAAACTTACAGTCCAATTATTTCATTTGTCATATATACATTATTTCACATGTTCATAAATAAAACTGTAACTTGCTTTGAAATATTGCACACTGCCTTTTTGTCCTGCTTAAATAAAAACAATATTATAGTATGTATATATCTATATCTCAGCTTAATTACACCATCTACAACAATAGGTTCTGAGTCATAAGAAAGGAGGATTTTAATGATAATTAAGCACACTGTTACAAACAAGTGAAGAACTAGAAAAAACATTAAAAGATTTCCACAAAGACAAAACGTTCTGAGTCATAAGAATGGAGGATTTTAATGATAATTAAACACACTGTTACAATCACGTGAAGACATTAAAAAAAAAACATTATAAGATCTCCACAAAGACACTGGAAATATGTTGAAGTAGTATTTCACCATATTCAATGTTGTAGCATTTACATTCTATAAACGGCAAAAATATATATTTTTACTTACAAAAACGTAATTAATTGTTAATCTCCACGTATTTTCAATGCTTTTTACTCAAAAATATCACATTCAATAACAACTCGATCGGGATACGAACCCGTTCTTTTGGGGAATCGGAAATAAATAAATAAATGAACGGACCCGGAGAGAATGCTTCGATCCTATTGGCTTGCTGGACTCGTCCAGTATTCTCGACTGGCCCCCGCGCGGCCGTCGAGAAAAGTTTACCTAAACCGACCTAAACGCCTTTTAACATGCATTTCAATGATAGTGCAGTGTGAATGTAATATTCTTTTGGCCACTCTTCCGGTTGTGGCGCTGTTCCGACTTTTTCTATAGACCTGCGGTCCTCAAATTTTGTTTTGACTTCAGGCAAACCTCTAGCGGGAGACGGTCATAGACAAGTCACCGGAGAATCGCCAGATATCACAAAAGACGGTACAAGTGACCAGATCATCGCTACATTTTCGCGTTTATTCACTTCAGTGTTCATTTTCATTCGTCAAAGGTAAGACACGTTGCTTTATTTTCATAAAAGTTAGACTGCTTTGTGATAACATTAGTTCGCTGCTAATTCGCTTGGTTGATGCGATAGAACTGCCCGGAATTAAGTTTGGGGTAATTATGGGCTAAATAATGAATGAACATCATGCTATTTCTTGATATTGTGTGTGGTTTTTAGGTTGTTGGTTAATTTTATATATTCGTCAGCGCGGTATTGACAGTAATGTCGTGTCAGCAGTTGCCTAGCATCACTCGCAGTCGCAGGGTAACGCAGAAGATTTGTGGTGAAATAACACGTCAAAGTATTAATGGACATGATCCTTTTATAAAGTCATGTGTACAGCTTTCATGTCCTGACGTTAAATAGTCTTGTCAGTTCGTTTCTGACAGGGTTGTATAATGTTGTGTTGATAAGTTAGCTACCTATACCTCAGCATTGCTAGCTTGCTAAGAGATTGACGCTATAGGCTTGTGTTTAAATAACGTAATAATGCATGAACAGGATTGTGTTTTATATTTATGTGTACGGTTTTCATGTTCTGATGTTAACTCATCCTTACACCATGTATTTGACTTGTAATGTGTTGATAACTCGTCAGAATCACTGGCTTGGTAAGAGCTATTGGCTTAATGCATTGCACTAACTGACAGCTGGACTACTAAGGGATTGATACGAGCTCTCTTTTACGATATACAATATAACATACATTTAATGTACAAATTACGTTGTAAATACTATACTAGAACCACAGTAGACTTTCAAACAATCAACTGAAGTCTGTCTACAGTGTTAATCAAATGTAATTTAATTTCCCCTCAGTCTTTGATCTATGCAACACCTCTCCTGCCCCCCTCTCTTCCTTCTCCCATCTTGCTCTCTCTCTCTCACACACACACACACACACACACACACACACACAGCACTTCTTCTGCCCAGGCTCACAGAATGTGAAAGAACACACAGACGCACGCACGCACACATACACTTAGTTACACTCACAAACACGCCAGGACACACACACACACACACACACACACACACACACACACACGCACACACACGCACACGGTCACACACACAAACTCTCTTTCTCACTCATTCTCACACACAGTCCACTTGTTGTAGACCAGATAGTGTTTGGTTTGGTTAGACTTTCCTTCTCCGTCCACTACAGAAGAGAGAGTGTTTGGTGGCTGTTCAGTTGAGTATCTGACCTCCTTCCTGCTCTCATCTCCTTCCTCTGTTTCAGCAAACCAAGAGAAAGCTGGATGTCGCCAATAAACGCCAGGACCTGCTGTATGACAAGCTGAGGGAACAGAGTGTGAGTAAAACCTCTGTGTGTGTGTGTGTGTGTGTGTGTGTGTGTGTATGCTGTGAGATGGTGTGTGTGTTTAGATAGGAGTATCTCCTTGTGGTGTGTGTGAAGCCTATTCTCCCTCCTATCTCCCCTCAGCTCTCTCCAGTCATCATGTGTGGGTTGCACAACATGGCGCGCAGAAAACAGATGTGGACACACACGCTAGGACACACACACACTCATGCCTGCACGCACAGCACTTCTTCTGAGTAGAAGTACGAGTATCTACTTAAAACACTGTGTGTGCGTGCCTGCGTGCGTACGTCTGTGCGTGTGTGCATGCATGCGTCTGTGTGTGCCTGCCTGCGTCTGTGTGTGCCTGCCTGCGTCTGTGTGTGCCTGCCTGCCTGGGTGCGTACATCTGTGTGAGTGTGTGTGCGCGTGCGTGCGTCTGTGAGTGCGTATGTCTGTACGTGCCGGCCCGCCTACGTCTGCCCGCGTGCCTGCCTGCTTGCCTGCCTGTGTGCGTGCTTCTGTGTGTGCCTGCCTGCCTGTGTACCTCTCTGTGTGTGTGTGTGTGCGTGCGTCTGTGTGTGCCTGCCTACGTCTGTGCGTGCCTGCGTGCGTGCTTCTGTGTGTGCCTGCCTGCCTGTGTACCTCTCTGTGTGTGTGTGTGTGTGAGCGTGCGTCTGTGTGTGCTTGCCTGTGTCTGTGCATGCCTGCCTGCCTGCGTACCTCTGTGTGTGCGTGCGTGCGTCTGTGCCTGCCTGCGTGTGTACGTCTGTCTGTGTGTGCGTGTGTACGTCTGTCCGTGCATGGGTGCATGTTGTTTGTATGTATCTGCCTGAATCTGTGCCTGCCTGCCTGCGTATGCCTGTGTATGCGTGCGTACGGTCGCTGTGTGCGTCTGTGTGTGTGTCTGCCTGAATCTGTGCGTGCCTGCCTGCCTGCGTATGCCTGTGTGTATGCGTGCGTCCGTCTGTGTGTGTGTGCCTGCCTGCGTGTGTCTGCGTGCCTGCCTGCCTGCTAATCAAATGTGTTCATTTCAGTCACATAAAAATAATAACTGGTTTATTTTACTGTCCCCTAGGCTCCAGCCTTACCAGGTGTAAAGAGTTTGGCAGTGCCAAGAAGAGAGTGGATGGCCACTGAATTGTTCCAGGCCCAGGGCTGACAGGGGCAGTACAGTGGCTCTGTCCACACCTCTGACAGAAGACTCCATTAAGAAAATTGTGGGAGGCATCTAGGAGAAGCAGCAGCACCAGCCAGAACAGAAGAGAAGATGGACAAAGACCTGTCTTGCCTGTGGACAGCCCAAGTCTGAATTTGAAACTGATGGATCCACTTCTGTTGAGCTGAATATAGCTGTAAAGTTTTTTCTTTCTTTTTTTTCTTTTACTTAATTGTTTTACTTACTTTAACATTAATGCATGACCAGAAACACCAGTTTTCTACTTGTCATATTAACCAGCACTGTATCTATCACTATATACTCCCCCTCCCTATGTATGTACTGTGTCATTGTCATATCTAATTGTTGTCTTAAATTATCCATATTATTTCTAAAACTTACAGTCCAATTATTTCATTTGTCATATATACATTATTTCACATGTTCATAAATAAAACTGTAACTTGCTTTGAAATATTGCACACTGCCTTTTTGTCCTGCTTAAATAAAAACAATATTATAGTATGTATATATCTATATCTCAGCTTAATTACACCATCTACAACAATAGGTTCTGAGTCATAAGAAAGGAGGATTTTAATGATAATTAAGCACACTGTTACAAACAAGTGAAGAACTAGAAAAAACATTAAAAGATTTCCACAAAGACAAAACGTTCTGAGTCATAAGAATGGAGGATTTTAATGATAATTAAACACACTGTTACAATCACGTGAAGACATTAAAAAAAAAACATTATAAGATCTCCACAAAGACACTGGAAATATGTTGAAGTAGTATTTCACCATATTCAATGTTGTAGCATTTACATTCTATAAACGGCAAAAATATATATTTTTACTTACAAAAACGTAATTAATTGTTAATCTCCACGTATTTTCAATGCTTTTTACTCAAAAATATCACATTCAATAACAACTCGATCGGGATACGAACCCGTTCTTTTGGGGAATCGGAAATAAATAAATAAATGAACGGACCCGGAGAGAATGCTTCGATCCTATTGGCTTGCTGGACTCGTCCAGTATTCTCGACTGGCCCCCGCGTGGCAGGCGAGAATTCTACCACTGAACCACCAATGCTCACGACAACAGAGAATATTGACAGTCATTTTTACAACACAGAGAATGCTGTTCTTCTCTGTCCAACCGAAGAAGGTTTAGCTAAACGGCCCTAAACCGTTTCCCATTCATTCTCTATGTTAGTGATAAACCACTACGGATGTAATATATTGGTGGCCACTTTATTGCGCTGTTCCCATGCTCAGTCTCTGAAAACTTATATTCTAGACAAACTTCTGTTGGATGGGTTTATGCCCTATTATTCTTCTCGGTTGAACAGAGAAGTTCAACCGAGAAGAATAATAGGGCGTAAACCATTTCCCATTTATTCTCTGTAGGGCTAAAGCCCATAGAGATGTTATATATTTTGCCTACGACCTTGTGTCGCAGTGCTGAGTTTAAAAAAAACTGCACAGTCTGAAAAACCTGTATTTCGTGCGGCTAGTGTTCATTACAGGTTGTTTGGTAGGCTAATGTTAAACTACAGGATACATTTGATGCACCAACTGAGAAGCAATTTTTTTTTAGATTCCCGGCCAATGCAACTTCCCTTTTTGGAGGGTTTATATTCCTTGCCTCTGCCTCACCGATATCTGTACACTGTATTATTTGCCTTTCTGGAAAGATCTAATATTCTAAATGGTTTGGGTGAGCGTGCAACTGAAATGGTTTGACAGAGACTGAAGGCATTTTTATACTTCTACGATTCTCTCCGTTTTGGTCGTAGAGGGACACTTTGGCACGCCTTGGCACGCCTTGGTAACACCTTCACCCAGGTGTTGCCGCCCATCCGACCCGTCGGAGAGCCGTCGGAGAGCTGGTCGGAGACAAACGCTTTTTTCTAACTTTTCTTAAAGAGACGGAGAGAGTCGGAGACCCCCTTGGCTGTGATTGGCCAGCTTACGACATCATTTCCAAAACAACATCATTTCCGGAATCACACATGTCAGGACCTACATTTCCATTTCCATTGAGGGTCGGAACAGGGCCATGAAGTCTTTGTGGTCAGAAATATATTACACTCGTAGTGGTTTAGCAACAAAGAAGAATAGGAAACGATTTATAATAAGCCCTTGTCCCGCATATTAGGATAATGTCCCACTTTGTCCCGGTCATTGAAAAACACGAATGTGATCAAATTATTTTTCCTGGTTTTTCACCCGAAGATTGGAAATTCCAACACCACGTTTTGAATGTCATCTCAGTAGCCTACTCAGTACTGAAACTATTAGTGTTAAATTATTGTAGTTAGGTTAGGTTTTATATGAGAATGTGTTATGTAAATACGTTGTTGCTTTATAGTTAACAGTTAAAGAAGCAGTATACACTTAAATGTTTTTTTTTTTTTTTTTTTTTTTAATGTAAACTAAATAGCTAATCTACGGCATCTACTGTTTTAAATCATCCTGAAACTTGCGTGCCAGATGCTGATGTAGAGTCAACTGTTTGGGACGGCCCACCTCCCCCAGCCCCTACCTGTTTCATTTGCTGATCGAGACTTGTCGTTCACAGGTGTTACAGTAATGCCTCCTCAGCTCCTTTCACACTTTTTAGCATTATTTCAAAATGAGGTTAGGTTCAGGGCGGAGGGTATACTTAGACTTTATTATATTGTTCAATTTCTAGTTCAAATGTTCTGGTGTAAGATGGCATATGCGTAAGACAATGTTGCTAAGGGAAGAATTTTAAGTCTGGTTAGTAAAAAATGTAGTCTACTCTCATGTACGTAATTGAATTATGACCTTTAAGAAAAATATGGAACGCTCAGATGGTCTTTTCGTCGGAATTAATGACCAGGGAGGGGATGAATTGTCTTCACTGGGAATTAAAAAAGCAAAGGCAGATGTTGCCAGTAGAAAGCAGTTATTTGCTAAGGTGTTCTGTAATTGCAGTGGTGGTCTGTGCTGTGGCTCATCACAAATTAGTTTTCAATGGTGCTATCTCCTGCTTAATTAGAAATGTAAACAAACATTTGCCGTCTAATGTTTAGTTTTGGGTATAGAGCAGCAGACATCATTTTGAGTTACAAGTAAAAACATTTTAAAAATTGTTTTTGTACAGTGGCCTAAGTGAGAAATTGAAGTTAGGCGACAGATCATGGATTCTACACGCCATCAGATGCATGTAGTTATTGGCTTGCAAGTAAATATCGGTAATGTTGTAATACCACTTTTCTCCGCTGGGTGGGAGAGTCGTATTATAACTCAAATTAAACATTTAATCTGGACGCATAGCCCTTACCAGAGCACACGATGTAATGTTTGTGATCGATACACTTAATTTCATAGACATTACAAGAACCTTCCATGAGATCGGACTCAAATAAACTTTTCTTTATATAGCCTACTCGTACCTGATTGGTTGAGGGGACACCTCGTGTCACGTCGCATCAAAAGTATGTTCTTTAAAGGATTAAACGTAGTGATCTTTGGACTTTCAAACTCTATAAGTAAAACAATGAAAAGACAACAATTTGCCAGACTTGCTCGCTAATAAAAATACGTTTCTTATTTAGTAGTAGACATCCTATATAGTAGTAGACATCCTCGCTTCGTTTAGAATATCAACTGCAACAGTAGGCACTGAGAATCTTGCTAGCTTTGGTAGTAGTTTTGATTACTTCTGTTTAAAGACATCGTTTTGCATTTTTGAATCTCTGCTTGTCTTGACAGGAAGAAATGAAAGTGTTTGACTTTACTCCGCATCTGGGTCTTCAATATAAGAGTTAAATCGATTACCAATCCAGCGACCCGGGTTCGCTTCCCGACTCCGGAGACCTGACAGAACGTCGCGATCATTATGGATCCAGCAGAGCAAATGTCTCAACGATGGGAGAGAAGGTGAAAACATGCAATCGTGCAACCTCTGGTAAAATGTAAAAAACGTTAAATGTTACCTCCCCGTCGGGGAATTGAACCCCGGTCTCCCGCGTGACAGGCGGGGATACTATCCACTATACTAACGAGGATTGGCACAAACCGACAGTTTGACAGAGAACATTGACAGTCAGTTTTACAACACAAATGATGGTGTTCTTCTCTGTCCAACCGGAGTACTTTGACAGAGAAGATTGACAGTCAGTTTTACAACACAAATGATGGTGTTCTTCTCTGTCCAACCGAAGAAGGTTTAGCTAAACGGCCCTAACCCGTTTCCCATTTATTTTCAACGGTAGTGCTTAACCACTACGGATGTAATATTTTTTTGTCCATTACTGACTTTTGGCGCTGTGGCTATTTTATTGTTTTTTAAGATTTTTTTATTTCAGGCAAACATCTTTGGAGATGGGACAAATCACCAGGGACTGCTAAACATAGCACAAAACGTTTTTTTTTTTTTTGTAACAATGCTTTTCTGCAATACATCTTATACCGTTGGATAGCCTGTCTAGTTCCCTTTTAAATGGTGCCACATTTGTAAGGAACATGCATTTGGATGAGCAGCACAGCTGAGTATGTGGGTTGCGCCCATGAAAATGTGGCAAAATTCTCCTGTTGGTATTCACTCTTGTTTTTAGATTAGATTAGATTAGATTCAACTTTATTGTCATTGCACAGAGTACAAGTACTGAGACAACGAAATGCAGTGTGTGTGTGTGTGTGGCAGTCAGAATCTGAGGAGACAGATGGACCTTCTTTAGTCTCCTCAGAAAAAAGATACGCTGGTGTGCCTTCTTTACTATGGATGAGGTGTTAAGGGTCCAAGAAAGGTCCTCAGAGATGAGTTGTTTGTTGGATTGGATGATTGAACTCTCGATCAGTAACAGGGAACAAACAAGAACTATTTTACACCAATATGTCTTGTTGTTTAAAGACATCGTTTTGCATTTTTGAATCTCCCACGGGGCTGCCGTGGATAATTTAGCTAAACGGACCTAAACGCTCTCCCATGCATTTCCAATGGAAGTTCTAACCACTTCGGATGTAAACTACAGGATACATTTACAATTAGCTATATCGCCAGATATTTATTCACGCTAGTCTAGTGTCCATCCATTAAAGGTAAGATGTGTTGTTTGGAGTGAATGTAAAACTACAGGATACATTTACAATTAGCTATATCGCCAGATATTTCCATAAAAGTTAGCCTGCTTTGTGGTAACATTAGTGTTCGCTGCTAATTCCCATCGTTGGTTGCGAGAGAGCTGACTGGCTTTTCTCTCTCACGCTTGGGGGTAATTATGTGCTAAATAATGAATGAACAACATCATACTATTTTTTGGTATTGTGTGTGGTTTTCATGTTGTGACATGATTCTATATTGTCAACGCGGTACTTCACTCGCTTGGTAACGATGAAGACTTGTGGTGAAATGACACGTCAGATAATGAATGGACATGATCGTTTTATATATTCATGTGTATAGTTTTCATGTCGTGAAGTTAAATAGTCTTGTCAGTCCGTTTCTGACAATGTTGTGTTGATAAGTTAGCTATAACTCAGCATCGCTTGCTTGCTAAGAGACTGACGGTACGGGCTTGTAGCTTGTGTTGTAATTACGTGATACTAATGGATAAAAACGATTGTTTATATTGATGTGTACGGGTTTTCATGTTGTGATGTAAAATTATCTTTACACCATGGATCTAACTTTTAATGTGTCGATCATTCGTCAGCAACGTTCGCTTGGTAAGTTAACTTTACCCTAGCATCACTCCCTTAACTTGAGGTGTCTGACCAGTTACACATTCAGTTCCCCCAGGATTTCGCGGGCCTTTTTTGTGATAGTTGCGGACGAAAATTACTGATTTCGCAGGGGCTTTTCCAAAAGGTTGTGGTGAAAATTGCGGTGTTTTCAGGTGTTTATTGCGGTGACATTGCGGGAGCAAGTGAAAGTTGCGATACAAAGTTGCTTATTTCCCTCTTTGTAATTATAATTGAGTTATTTGTTGAAAAATAAATCATGAATAAACAAACATTCTCTAAAGAACCAAACCGTTGAGAAATGGTCCTCTAAATAACCTTACCAACATGCCAAACAAAAGATTACCAGTACTACAAAAATTTAGCATAATAGGCTGTTCTGCCCTCTGCTTATTTAGGTCAGAAAATGTATATTGATTGTATTGTTGTTATGGAAACGAACACAGGACTTTTACTTTGACATCATTCAAATGTTCGTCTCGTGGGAATGGCAACAGCTGCCTGGTGTGGCCATTCTCATTGTTTACAACGGATTAGAACTCTGCTATGTCTCCACTGTGAAAGTTGTGGGAGACGACAATGATTTGTCAAATTTGCGCGAAAATTGCGGTGATGTGTTAAAATTGCTACGTCGCGCTGAATTTGCGGGTAATTGTTGAATTCGCTTGAATTGGCGCGATCGCGACATCGCGAAATCCTGGAGGGTTTGGGCAACGCTCCGGCGGAGTGAGGCGCCCTGCTCCGTCTTGATGAGGTAGGATCTGGGTGTGATGCTCTCACCTTTCACCACGGCTGGGTTGGCCCAGGACTTTTGGTTGTCTAGCCTGGTGAGGACGTGGTCTTCTGGCTGTAGTGGTGGAAGGCTCCTCGCCCCGTGTCGCTGGTTGTAGTAGTGGGTTTGTTTCTTTTTCTCAGCCGCGTCCTTAGCTGCAACCTTCTGCTTGCTGTGCCACCTAGGTTGCAGGTTTCTCTCTAGTGTTGGCAGAGTGGTCCGAATCTTGCGCTCCATCAACAGCTCTGCTGGGCTAATTCCTGTGCTGCTGCATGGTGTGGATATGTAGCACATGCACGGAGAGGGTCCTTTTGCTTAAGAATCCCTTTTGCTATCTGCACCGCTCTCTCAGTGTGCCCATGCCTTGTGGATGGCGTGGGCTAGATGTTACATGTGTGAAGTCAAGTTCACATGCCAGTTCTCTGAAATCTTCACTGGAAAACCGGCCCGTTGTCACTGACCACTTTGTCTGCTATTCCATAGCGGGCAAAAGTAGCTTTTAGCTTTGTGACCACTTGGGCGGTGGTGGTGGTGGGCATATGAAGGATCTCAATTCATCTTGAATAGTAATCAGATATGACTAAATCATTGTGCTGTTAGATTTACTTTTGTTTTAGAGAAAAATCGAACTTTTATTTTGAAAACAGTAAGTAGTCCTAATGCCAGGAAGTAGGAAGCACAGGTAGCTCGTGAGTTTTGCAAAGCACATGTTTACTGTGGATACATACGCTCTGTTCCATTTTCCCTACCTACCGTACCTACCATCCTTAGTGTGAGTATGTAGGGTGTATACCCAAAGGACCCGTAGAAGTATACCCAAAGGACCCGTATCTGTACTCATAACGGTCAAAACGCTGAGTGTGGAAGCAGGGTACACTGTCCATTCTCAACGGCCGCCATCTTGTCAACGTAGCGGAAGAGGCGGACCCAGGCAGAGCCGCTCAGCTCGAAAAAGACGAACGCGGGGCTTGTCGCGATCGTAATTTCCGGTAAGTGCACCACGGAGTATTAGATTTGGAACAGCACTCACCTGCTGAGAATCTGCGTACCTAGTGAGTGTGTACTGTGTACTGCGTATAAGTATAGGTACGGTAGGTAGGGAAAATGGAACATAGCGATGGTAAATTGGGGAGTTAATTTGCTGTCCATTTCCAGGGATGCTACTGGTAAGATCTGTTTTTATGTGTTCGATTATCTGTTGATCTGTGTGAAGTAAATTCCGATCAATTGTAGGATCTGTTTAATGTTAATTCCGATCATTTTGTAGGATCTGTTTAATGTTAATTCCGATTATTTGCTGATCTGTTTAATGTTAATTTCGATTGCTGTTAGATATTTGTTTGTGTATTTGATGGAAGGCAGTTTTGTGAAATTGCTGTATTTTGTGTTTTGTTTCCTGTAAAGGTTTTCAACCTATGAAAATACTGCTCTAAAAAAGACTTATTGATGACTACAATAAATCAAAGAACAATAAGAAACGGTCTTGAGTTGACTCCATACTAACCCTTTTGATGGCTAAGGCCTTTTTCAAGTTTGGGCAGAAATTAAAATTCCCCTGATAACTTGACAATAATTATGTTTGTTGTGTTCACACAAATCAATGCCAATTCTCTTTCATAGTCTGGCAGGAAGCGGTGTGGAGATCAATGGCTCTCTGGACTGAGCCCTTCTTTGTTCCTGACATGACTGGCAGGATAAGACTCTCTGTTTAATGTGTGCTGATATACCCGGCCACCAGACAGCAGAGTTAGCTCTGTCGCGGCATTTAGTCCATAGATGACCATTATGTATACACTCTGGCACATCCGTTCTTAACAGAACTGGGATTACTATCCTATTGCCACTAATCACCAGGCCCTGGTGGGTCGACAACTCGCTTCTGATGGGGAAGAACTCCCTAACGGTGGGGTGTGCCTTACTTACGTGATCAGGCCACCCAGACTGGATGTATCTGCTCACGGCTTGCAGTGTGTCATCAGCAGTGGTGGCATCTCTGATGCTGTCCATCTTCCGCTCTGTAGCTGGAATGTTGTCCACGATGGATGCCACGTAGCATTCCACATCTGTGTGCGTGTAGTCTCTCACCTGTGGCTCTCCCACCGGACTCCTGGATAGAGTGTCCACTGTCACAAGGGTTTTTCCTGGTGCATACTCAGCCATAGGATTGAACCTCATGAGTCGCATCAGTAGTCTCTGGCAGCGAATGGGAACATTATCCAGATCTTTGGCGTTCATCAGGGGGACTAATGGCTTGTGATCTGTAATCAGCCGGAACCCCTCTAGGCCGTATAAGTATTTCCCAAACCGTTCACACGCCCAGACACTTGCCAAACACTCCTTTTCAATCTGGACGTACCTGGTCTCTGCCTCATTCAGGCGCCGGAAACAGTAAGCGACAGGCTTCCAGCCCTCGCTGTGTTGCTGCATCAGCACGGCCCCGATGCCATAACTGCTGGCATCTGCAGAGACAGCTGTGTAGAACGCCAGAGTGGGTGGGGTTGTGAGGAGCTCTTTGATGCGCTTGAAAGCTGACTGCTGTGGTGGGCCCCACGTCCATGCAGATTTGGACTTCAGCAGCTCAGACATGGGCTGTCCGACTTCAGCTAAGTTCGGGAGGTATTTCCCTAAATAGTTTACCATCCTGAGGACTCGCTTTAGCTCCTGCACGTTCTTAGGTGCCATCAGCTTGTCTATTGCTGACACCTTAGCTGGGTCTGGCCGTGTGCCGTCTGCGTCAATCTCGTGACCCGGGAAGTGGAGTCTTTTTTGCCCCAGAGCACACTTTTCTTGATTTAGACCCAGCACTCTCCAGACGTTCCATAGCTTTCTGAAGACATTCATCATGCTGGCCGGCATCTTTTCCATGAACAATGATGTCATCCATGTAAACAGCTGTACCCTGTAGGCCTTCCAGTGTTTCAATCATCTTCCTTTGAAAGATCTCGTGAGCACTGGATATCCCAAACGGAAGGCGTTTGAAGCAATACCTGGCAAATTGCGTGGTGAAGGTTGTCAGCTTCTGGCAGTCCTGGTCTAGCGGTATTTGCCAGAACCCTGATGCTGCGTCCAAGGAGGAGAACACAGTGGACCCGCTCAGCTCAGCTGTGATTTCCTCCGCCGTTGGCAGAACAAACCTCTCCCTCTTAATGGTCTTGTAAAGTTGCCTCAGGTCAACGCAGATACACACCTGGCCTGATTTCTTAGGTGCAGGCACCATGGGGAACACCACTCTGTAGGCTCCGTCACCTTTTCTATGACACCTTTTGCCTCCATCCTGTCCAGCTCCAGCTTAACAGGTTTCATGAGAGGGATGGGAACTCTGCGCGCAGTGTGGACGGCATAGGGCTGGGCATCGTCATGGAGCACTATTTTTACTGGCTGTGTGTTGAGCAGGCCAAATTCTCCAGCCCCACTGACCTCGTAGACTCTCTTCACGAGCTCCATAGCCTGTGCTGCTGCCCTGCTTAGAAGATTGCTCAACCTCTCTCCTCTAACTACGTAGACTTGAAATTAATGCTTTTTGTTTTTGTGCCATGTTCTTGCTTTGAATTGGCCCATACAGTTCAGCTGTCCACCTGGGCAGCACAGCATGGCCTTTGAAGGGTGTAGGTCAGTCACTTGCTTGAGAGTTGTTAAAGAATAATGACTTTATTCTATCTTTGCGTGCTGGTTTAAGGAGATGAGACACCGGACGAAGCTTCTTTTGTAGCAAGATGAGTTTACTTGGTATTCAATAGATACAGTACAGCCGTCAATGCAATGCAGTCACAAGTGATACATTCAACACCTATGGCTGGAGAAGATCTTCTGACTATCACCCCTAAAGCTTTGGCTTTTAACCTCTAGTTCTGGCCCACTTTCTGTGATGTCATCCTCCTTGGTCAGCAACTAAAAAGCCCCCCTCCTCTCATCATGGGATGTAGTTTCATATCAATGTCTGGTGTTCTTTGTGCACAGCGGAACACCCAGCAAATGTGGTTTGGGCTTGTGCCCATTTTAGCACATTTGCCCTAACTGTTTGTAACTGCAGTGTACCTCACAATCTCAAGTGTTTCTTCCTGTCCTTTCAATACCATCCTTTTCCTCCTATTCTATCAATACAGCCTTTTCCCTCCCTAGGTCAAGGCCTGTTTACATTATTACAATGTTACAATATTACAATGTTCCCTGTTTAGAACCTACATAACACCAATGTACACTGCTCATTTGTGGTCTAATTACAGGAAAAGGAGTATACAGAAACTGAAAGTAGCTTACAATGATGCTTTTAGATTGCTGCTTCATGTGCCTAGGTGGCATAGTGCTAGTCAGTTGTTTGTTTCTAAGCACGTACCAACTTGTGAGGCGCTCTTGAGAAAACTGATGTATGGTTTCATGTGTCGACTGGACAAGTCTGAGAACTGCATAGTAGAGGCTCTGGTCAACCCTCTAAAGAGCTGTTATCGCTTTACCTCAAACTTAAGACGAAATTGGCACAAATGTCTTCATACTTTTTAATGCACTGTATTATGTGTGTTGTATCTTTTTGTTTTTCTTTATTTCTATTTTTATTTATTTATTATAATTGTATGTCTGTTACTTTATATGGAACTTGGTGTCTGAAATAAAGAATAATAATAATTATCTGTCAATACAGCCTCTGGGCCTTTTCTTACTCTGTCTTAACCAGTGAGTTACAGCTTTGTTGTTCTGCTGAGCTGTATTCTGCAACTGCCAGGTGTTTACCAGCTTCCTGTAAACTTACTTGCCATTTTGTCATGCTATGGGTATATGCTTAATTTTATCTTACAGAGTTTAAAAAGTTTCCTCACTCATAATGCTCAAGTCTGCCCCCGTATCTATTTTAAAAGTAACTGGCGTGTGGCAGATGTTCAGTTTAACTGTCCATTGTTCGCCACTGCTCACAGGGGTGCTTTTTACTGAGTCCAAAAAGTAAGCTGTATTTTCTTCCTGTTCAGTAACTTAATTAAAAACTTTACTTTTGCACATCCTTTCCCAGTGTCCTACCTTCTTGCATCTGTTGCATCTGGACTTAATTGCTGGACAGTATTCTTGTTTTTTGTGCATTCTTTTCCCACATCTATTGCATGTCTTACCGTGTTCGTTGTGTCTGTGTTGTTGCTCCGTTTCATGACGTTCTGTTTGGTCGTCCATTTTGTATTGTCTATAGCCCCATGCGACCTCCTCTACAGCGCATGCAGATTCACCTTGCAGGCTAACTTGGGCTTTTATCTCCTCATTCTGACGAGCCTCTTGTACGGTCATCTCCAACGTGAGATTCGGTAGCATCTGTAATTTCCAGGATAACTCTTTGTACCTGATGCCCACCACGTTTGGTCTCTAATGTGCTCGTCGCGAGCTATTCCGAACTCGCAGTGTTCAGAGAGTTCATAAAGAGCTGTTCAGAGTGTGCGTGCGATCAAATCCACGTCAAAGTACAGATTTCTAAAAAACGTCTTAGACGTAGAAAAGGACGTATCTCTACGTCTGGTTCTAGTTTGTGTAAGTACATTTCCTTGTGGCAATACTGGAGTACTGCAGGAATTCAGAACTCTCCGAGCACCAACACAGCTTCATTATCATCATCATCATCGTCACCACCACTGTCACCATTAGGGCTAATGGTGAAAGGCCAAATTAATGTTTCACTCAATAAAATCAATTAAACTCTTAGAATAATTCACACATGAATGAAATTCACGTCTTATAGGTATTCCGTTTTAATTTCACAAGTGTAAAACATTTCGCTCAATCTATAGCCTATAAAAAGTCTATTAGTGGCTTCGTTTTCAGTAGGAGATATGGCTGCATTGGCGTTGTTAGAGGATATTGCCAACTGCGCAATAAGGAGAGAAAGGGCTTTTTCGTGATCGCGCAGACTTTTTGACACAGGATGATGTATGGCTGATAAGCAGGTAGCCTACCGCTTGCAGAGAACGGCTCTGTTAGAGCTTTGTGCCCAAATGGCCCCTCGTCTACAGAGGCACACCAGATGCAACCAGGCCATAGCCGTTCAGATTCAGGTTTTGTCTGTTCTTGGATTCCTGGCTACAGGGACGTTCCAACGAGAAATTGGAGACCAGTCGAGTATATCCCAGTCATCAATAAGCAGAATTTTGCCAGATGTTCCTCACAGTATTATCCCTCTATATGTACGCAATTTATTCGTTTTCCATACAGTGCCTAGGAACAGCAAAATGTGAAAGAGGATTTCCTGCGTAAAACAGGGTTCCCAATGTATTCTCATCCAGATTGCGTACACTCAGACAGCCTAGGAAGCCCACATCAATACAGCCAGTGCGCGGCCATAGTGGAGTGCAGCAAAGGCATGCTGAAGGGACAGTGGCGATGGCCGGCGAGGCCCCGATACTGGAGCGTCTTCTGGTGCTGCTCGTGCAGCAGGTGCGGCCGCTGGTGCTTCGAGACGTGTCTACTACATGTCACATACTTTGCTTTTGCCATTACGCCACCAGACAGGCTTTCTAACAATGTTTTGGCCAGCATCTCCTCTTTCATCAGCAGAACGTGGATGTCAGCCTCACTATAATTCTTTTGTTTACATTTTTTTTTCTTGCTTGCCATTGTCACAGAGACTTTGTGCATTGAGGATGCGCTCTATTTGTGCATTGATAATATGCTAATTATACTAAATAGGGGCGTTGTGAGGGCGGAGATTCAGTTGCGCACAATTCCACGATCATTTGTGAGTCATAACCGAAGGATTGGCGTACACATGTTTTTTGTGTGTACGTATGTTTTCTGTGGATCTCACTTACGATCATTTCAGAAAATGTCTTTTTGCAGGATGGTTTCTACACAACCTTTTATAAATGAGGCCCCCTTGTCCCTGCACGTTCAGGTATGTCTTATCTTCTTATTACATTAATGCTGGAAAATGCGTAGCTGCTTTCATACTGGCTCTAATTAGCGCACATGTTTATAGTGAGGAACCGTACTTCGCCGCTGACCTTGCCGTTCCCGTTGCAAATGTTAAGCCTCATCTGCTTAAAGGTGTATTAAGGATTAATAGCTATTCGCTAAAGGTATGCTAGCAGCTAAAACTAACGAAATCTCTTGAAATATGCTGACTTTGACATTATGACAAACTAATTACTCAACGACTGTCCTTACACAGTCAAACATCAATCATGTGCAACACAAGACTAAGCAAGATGGCAAATAAGCTACTTACTAGATCGGCCGAAGGTAATCAAAGTCAGGTCGGCGGGCATCGGCAGGCAAAACTACAGAAGGCAGTTATATGCCTATCGACCCTGCTATGCCATTGACACGGACGCAATTCTCCATATTAAAAGTCATTGTAGCGCCCCAATTTTTTTAAGCTGTTATTTTAAGGTTAAACTGCTTATCCTAACCCTAATCCTGAAGCATAATTGTTGCATATTGTGCCTTTAACCAGTGAGAATCGATGACAGTGCTGAAGGGCCTGAGCACAAAGGTGCTGCTGTTTTGTTTGGACTGATAACAGTTATATGACCTAGCATGTTCATGAACTACACCGCACTGTTGTTGTGCATGCCTGTCTGACTTATTTCTGTTGAGCTGGGTTTTCGTTTTCTTTGTCATTTACTTTTGTCTTGTAATCATGGCATTGTACCATCTCTGTGTTGTCAAACTCTCTCCAATGGTGTAATTGCATGTTTGTTATTTCTTCTGGTCTGTAGTTAATATCTATGATTGATTGTTATTATGGTCTGAGTGATTCATGCTTATGATTGACTGTTGGTATCTCCTGGTGCAACAATTGTTTTAGTTTTATTCATTTAGCAGTTGCTGGGTGCTTCCACAGGGAGGCTAGGCACCTGGTGGTGGGCCCCTGTCACTGCATGTGGGTGTATCAAGCTGGTTTGTGTGCTGTGGGTGTGCCGTGTTGTGCTGTGTGTACAGTGTGCTGTGGGTTGCTTGCCGTGTAATAGTTCACCTTACAACCACTTTTTTTAATGTTTTTTTTTTAAGATTTGTTTTTGGCCTTTTATGGATAGATCAGTGCAGAGTTGGACAGGAAATGAGAGGGAGAAGAGGTGGTGAGTGGACAGGAGAAATGGCATCGGGCCGGATTCGAACTCGTGACCTCCTTGAGCTTCAAGCCCGTATGTGGTCGAGGCTACTGTGTGAGCTACAGTGCCTCCCTACACCCACTTCTTTGTGTGTGTGTGTGTGTGTGTGTGTGTGTGTGTGTGTGTGTGTGTGTGTGTGTGTGTGTGTGTGTGTGTGTGTGTGTGTGTGTGTGTGTGTGTGTGTGTGTGTGTGTGTGTGTGTGTGTGTGTGTGTGTGTGTGTGTGTGTGTGTGTGTGTGTGTGTGTGTGTGTGTGTGTGTGTGTGTGTGTGTGTGTGTGTGTGTGTGTGTGTGTGTGTGTGTGTGTGTGTGTGTGTGTGTGTGTGTGTGTCTCCCTTCAGTAAGTCCTACTTAGCGCTGCCTATACTCTAGTCAAGTTATTTCCCTGTTTTAGCCTTACTGGCATAGATTATATCCAAGAAATATATTTTTTTTTATCTTGCTTACTGGTGAGTCTCGTTTGTAGGTTATTTCACAATCAACCACTTTACTCCAACTCCCCTTTCCCTCACTTATCAATAAACATTCTTGAACCGGAATCCCGTCTGTCGCCTCGTGCATTCGAACCTGTTTTTGCCTTCGTGTCTAAACTGACATCAACAGTATAATAAACGGTATACTGAGAGTTACTTTAAAGTATTCCCTGGGGCTTACTGGTGTAAGGTTTCCCTGGGGTGGCGTAGTCGGACTATAACTTGGGGTATAACCATCTTCCCCTCTTTTGCCCTCACTACACATGCATCAAAACATATTCTGCTCTTATAACAGACTGGTGTCACCACTCGTTGTCTAACGAGATGTTCATATTAGGCTAGTGTTTAGTATGTGATTCGACTTCGGCTGAATAAAAAGCTCAAATAAAAGAAAACCCCTCATTTTCTCCGGAACCATGATGTGCAGTAGCACCTGGTTATCACGCTCTAATCTCGCAAAGATTCACAGTAAGAAGAAAAGGTGCAGTCTGTTTTTTTCTGTGAACGAAAATAAATGCTTCTATAGACTGAGTTCTGAGTGTTTTTTTTTTTTTTAAGGTGTTTTATACTTTTGTTCAGAATTTAGAGGGAATAAAACTGGCTGAAACAGAGAAACAAAATGTGTCAGGTGGAAAGTCCCGTGCAAACTGAAATTAAAAAACGCCCGCGGGAAAACAGCAACACCCGAGGACGAATTGCTATGATATTTTCGAAGCCATGCCAGTGTACCCTACAGCTTTTGCATTTGTATAAAAAGGCTCAGTGTCAGTCTTCTCGTTACTCCTGAGCAGCTCGAAGATGCATCTGCAGCCTCAACTCACAATGGCAACAACCTTCTGTGTCCCCCAGGCCAGATCCGGCCCGCCAAGTGATTTTTTTTATTTGGCCCGCCGGCTCCTCAGAATGTTGCAAAAAGTTCCATTAATTTGAATGAGCCACAGTGTAATTTTATTTGGCCTGCCAGATAATATGTAATGTCTATCAGAGCCGGTCTGCTGCGGCCACCGGTATGTTGTATGCACCACTAATACTGCACGTCCCACAATGCAGTGACACCCCGTTGGTAGCCTCTGCAATTTAGACGCGCAAGCCCTTGCCCTTGCACCACTGTCTGCAGCTTAGACATATGCTATGACCCGAAACACCAAGACAAGTACAAACATCTGGACATTAAACAAAAGCTCCAGAAGGTAGAGGAGTTGAAAAGAAGGGTGGTTTCCCAGCAGACTGTGTTCGTAAAAGCCAAGTCACAAAGTGAGGCTGCTGTAAAGGTAAACTTTATGGTGGTAGCGGAGATCGCTAAAGCAGCCCAACCCTTTACCGAGGGAGAGTTTGTCAAGAACTGCATGATAAAAGTTTGCGACATTGTGTGCTCTGATAAAAGGCAAGTGTAGCCCTATGGGAAAATAGGAAATTACAGCGACAGCTAGGTCAGCTCGAATTTAGCTTTGTGCTGTGAAAGGAGATCAAGAACTGCCAGAGAGAGTAGCCAGACGGCCACGCATTCGACGAACGGTTCCAGGATCATCAGTACCCGAAAGCTGTGGACTGCTGCGACGACATCTCCACTCCCTTTTGCCTTTGACGTGCAGCTGGCGGGCCTGTGGGCCGCAGTTTGAGACCCCTGATGTAGAGACAGTTGTGAGTATATGCATACCTGACTGGTGACAGAACCATCAATGTTAACAAACAAACTCTCATAACACCTTCTGTTTACTTGCACTCACCTTGCTAATATTATAAACCTGAGGTTTGATGGCATGTCTCACATCCCGCAATTTTATGTGGTTTACAGTTTTTTACAATTGGATACACACTAAAATTAAAAGTATTACACAATTATCAAAACCTTTACTCAAGGAACAAAACAATGGCTCAGATTTGCACAACTGTAAGCACATTTAAATATCACACTTTTTGCCAAACCATACACACAAGTGATTTGCAAAGCACTAAACACACTTGTATGCTTTAGACACAGACCAAGAGGTCACTACCTTGCAATTCCAAAACACTCCGTCAAGTTACCACACCTATGAGTCAAATAAACACAGCCCTCAAGTGCCCAAACACATGATTGCTTGTTGTAGACACAACAGATGAGTAACTGTAATCAGTCTTCAACCAAAATGGAAGGAGTCAGAAGAAGAAGAGTGAGGGTGAGAGGGGGAATCCACAGAGGAGGAGAAGGAGGAAGAGGCCGAGGCCATGCTATGAGGCTGAGGTCAAGGTGGAAGTAGAGGAAGAGGAAGACCTGAAGCAGGAGGAAAATGTGAGCGGTAATATGTTACCCGGACGTTCGATATTCAACAGATATTTGTTTTCGAAAGACGTGTTCGGATTATGATTGCATATACATTCTCATTTTGATTGCTGTAGTAGTTGCCAGTGGTAAGCAACTACATACTACAGGTGAAATCTTCCTCATATCTGCCTTCATAGTGAAACAGCATGCATTTAAATATTTAAAATATGCACCAAAACTCAACCGAAAGATATTTTCTCATTCCGATTGCTGTAGTTGTTGCCAATAATAGGCGTTTACTTACTACAGGTGACATTTTATTGATATCCGCCATCGTAGTGAAGCAATATAAATATGAATGTTTAAAATATTCACCAAAAATCATTAATAAGATATTTTTTCATTCTGATTGCTGTAGTAGTTGCCAATGGTAGGCAGCTACTTACTACATGTGAAATGTTGCTGATATCTGGCATTATAGTGAAACAGTATGCATTTGAATGTTAAAAATATGCACCAAAACTCAACCAAAAGACATTTTCTCAATCTGATTGCTGTAGTAGTGGTGGTCAAATGAGGACTGACGAACTCTTCAATAACTGGTTCTTTAGGTCCTGAATGAAACAGACATACAGTTCGTAGGTGTACTCGGGATCTCAGACAGGCAAAACTATTCTGCCTGGTTACGGTAACTACATATATGTAATATACAGCCGCGGAAAAAATTAAGAGACCACTTCAAAATTATCAGTTTCTCTGGTTTTACTATTTATTGGTATGTGTTAAAGTAAAATGTACATTTTTGTTTTATTCTATAACCTACTGGCAACATTCCTACCAAATTTCAAATAAAAATATTGTCATTTAGATCATTTATTTGCAGAAAAATGACAATTGGTCAAAATAGCAAAAAAGATGCAGTGCCTTCAGATCTCGAATAATGCAAAGAAAACAAGCTCATATTCATTTTTAAACTACACAATACTAATGCTTTAGCTTAGGAAGAGTTCAGAAATCAATATTTGGTGGAATAACCTTGATTTAAAATCACAACTTTCATGTGTCTTGGCATGCTCTCCACCAGTCTTTCACATTGCCATTGGGTGACTTTATGCTACTCCTGGCGCAAGAATTCAAGCAGCTCGGCTTCTTTTCATGGCTTGTGACCATCCATCTTCCTCTTGATCACATTTCAGAGGTTTTTTATGGGATTCAGGTCTCGAAATTGGGCTGGCCATGACAGGGTCCTTATCTGGTGGTACTCCATCCACACCTTTACTGGCCTGGCTGTGTGGCATGGAGCATTGCCCTGCTGGAAAAAACACTTCTCAGAGTTGGGGAACATTGTCAGAGCAAAAGGAAGCAAGTTTTTCTTCCGGGACAACGTTGTACTTTGCCTGGCTGAGGTTTGTAAAAGACCATAAGGATTGAAAAAAGCGGACTGGAGGGTCTTCTAGTTCGTCTTCTCTGATGAGTCCAATTTTCAGCTTTGCCCAACACATGGTCGTCTGATGGTTAGACGGAGACCTGGAGAGGCCTGCAAGCCAGAGAGTCTTGCACCTACTGTGAAATCGGCACTCTCAACGGCGCTCCACTTCATCCACCTGATTGGACAGTTCTTTAACCAATCAGACCAACGATACTATACAACGATACAACGATCGGTAATAAAGCAAACACATATTTTTTCTGTATGAATTGTTCCAGGGCAAGTTTCTGTTCTGTTTTCAAAGAAAACTTGCCTTATCGAAGTTTTGCGGTGCTTCGGCGGCCACCATGTCCAATGTTTAAAAACTCTCCGTGCAGTAGATTTTGTAACGTAGCCGTGGTAAGTTTAAATCCGCCAATGGCACGCCAGGTAGCCAAAAGCCAGTTTGTGATTGGCTCCAAGGATTCTGGAAATCTTGAAATGAACGGGTATGCAAACTTGGCCAGACCCAGTTCTGAGGCAAAATCAATTTGGCCGGAAGAAGTGGGGCGGGACTTCCCAGACTATGCCAAGACACATGAAAGTTGTGATTTTAAATCAAGGTTATTCCACCAAATATTGATTTCTGAACTCTTCCTAAGTTAAAGCATTAGTATTGTGTAGTTTAAAAATGAATATGAGCTTGTTTTCTTTGCATTATTCGAGATCTGAAGACACTGCATCTTTTTTGCTATTTTGACCAATTGTCATTTTTCTGCAAATAAATGATCTAAATGACAATATTTTTATTTGAAATTTAGTAGGAATGTTGCCAGTAGGTTATAGAATAAAACTAAAATGTACTTTTTACTTTAACACATACCAATAAATAGTAAAACCAGAGAAACTGATAATTTTGAAGTGGTCTCTTAATTTTTTCCGCGGCTGTATATGTATGTAGTTATGTATTATCTTTTTATTGATTTTTGGTGAATATTTAAAAAACTCAATTTCATACCGCTCCACACGTAGTAAGTAGCTGCCTACCATTGGCAACTACTGCAGCAATCAGAATGAAAAAATATCTTTTTATATTTTATATTTTTTTACATTCAAATTTATATTGCTTCACTAAGATGGCGGATATCAATGAAATGTCACCTGTTGTTAGTAAACGCCTATTATTGGCAACTACTAAACTACGGTTGAGTTTTGGTGCATATTTTAAATATTGAAATGCATGCTGTTTCACTATGATGGCAGATATGAGGAAGATTTCACCTGTAGTATGTAGTTGCCTACCACTGGCGACTACTACAGCAATCAAAATGAGAATACATGCAATCAGAATGCGATCACGTCTTTCGAAAACGAATATCTGTCGAATATTGAACGTCCGGCTAACTTATTACCACTGAAAATGTGCTCAAAGAAGAAGAAGACCAAATTTATCAAATAAACTTGAAAGGAGGACAGGCCCATATTCACGCAAGAACAAGATAGAGAGATCATAAACATGCTTTTGGCAAATACGTAATGCTATCAGGCTCAGAGAAATTCAAGCGAACATTATCGTGACCATGCTATTTTCAATACAGTAATGTCCATCAGGTCTCTCAGTCAACACTGGAAACACTGACAAATCCTAAAAAGACATCAGGGTAAAATGCAACTTTATTACCTCCAGCAAGGAGGTTATGCGATCGGGTCCGTTCATTTATTTGCCCGTCTGTTTGTCTGTCTGTCTGTGGACAAGATTTCTCAGAAACTACTGGGCAGATCTTTCTGAAATTTCATTAAAATTTCAGGATGATCCGGATCTGGATCTTTGTTTTCACACCTAAAGTGACATTTCTCGAAAACCAATGACCGGATTTTAATGAAATTTACAATGAATGTAGACTTTGGGCTATTGTTCAGATGAACGTTTTAGATCTTGCTTTACTATCAACGTCAACCCTTGCTGGAGGTCAGAAATCTCGGATTGCTCTTGTTTGTACTGTATTTTCATTTTTTTTCTGATCTTTTTTTACTGTAAATGGAATTGTAACCTGTACTGGAAACATCTTTTCACGTTTGTATGATATTTGCTGAGCTAACAGTGTTATGCACACTACTGAAGTAGCATGAAAACTGGGACATGTTTTGTTGTGATTCTCCATGTTGACTGATTTGGGTATATGGAGAGAATTACGTAAATAATATTTTCATCAGCATTGGTCTTGGGTAGTGTTTTTACTGTATTTTGTATTTTCACTTTCTCTGTGTACTTCACTTACACTACTCTAATCACTGAGAAGTAGTATTGCTAAAAGTGTTTTAGGTTTATAACAGAAGTGTGTAAGTGGTATAAACAGAATTCAGTATATGCAATGTGTGTGTTTCATATGGTAACAAAATATGTTTTGTTAAATTAGTGTATAGATTTTACAAGAGTGTTTCATTTTGCAATGGATCTGAGGTGTTTAGCTCATTGGGTGTGTGGTTGTGCTTATTGTGCGAGGAGATTGAAAAACAAACCCAAGCAGTCAAAATTGTGTGTATCCGATCGTAAAAAAAACTGTAAGTTCATTTTACTGCACCTTTTCATTCATGATAACCTGACCACAAGAGATTAAAGACTGGAATAATACAGTCTAATTGAAGACCATTTGAAGCAGGGTTTGATAATACATAAATAATGAAGCTCAAACAGACTGAAGTTTTTAGTGGACTTTTGCTTTATTGGAAGTCTTTGTGACTTGACATCACAGATCACCTGTGGCAAACTGCAGGGTCAAACCTGCCTTGTGCTCAGGTGAATCAGCAACAGGTAAGTCTTGGGTCAGGGGTTCCACTTCAGTGACGGCACCTCCTTAGGAACCGACGACGGAGGAGGCAGTGGAAGAAGACACCACGTGTCCATCAACGAGCTCCTCAGTCACTGTCACCACTCTGGTTCTAGTGCTGACCACTGGCACTTCTACAACTGCCACTGATACCGCCGCTGCTGACACAGCCGACGCTGAATATGAGGACACGCTCCTGGCAGAAAGGGGAGAGAAGAGAGACGATGTATGAACATGAAATGAATCATCAAATTTCAACAAATGTTTGTGTGACTCAATCTCCCAATTCAAGCTCAGTACTTACGAGCGGCGACGGTGATCGTACGCTCCACCGCCGAGCAGTCTACTGTACTCAGCGATCTCCAACTCCAGTCTGGTCTTGATGTCGAGCAGGATTGCGTATTCGTGGCCCTGGTGCTCAAGGCCTCCGCGGAGAGCGCCAAGCTGCTCCTCCAAGCTGCTCACCTGCATCTGGAAGCTGGCCAGCATGCCAGAATAGCGGGTCTGTGTCTCAAGCAGAGTGGCTTCCATGGACGCTTTCTGAGACACAAACAGAGGAAGAAAAATCAGATAGTCTCATATTGATTGTTGATTTGAGCAATAACTATCTTCTTCCAGACATCTAGGAGTTTGTGGAAGTCATAGCTTTTTATCTTTGCTCATGCAGAGCTAAAACACATAAGGACAGGTAGAGAAAGCTCCTTCCGTAATTCACCTAGATGTCTAACCCAAGACCATTATTGCTCAATTCAACAATAACTATAATATACAACAAAAATAGGATTGCAACATTCATTTGAAATATTGATAATAACAGTGATGGTACTGATTTTTATATTGCAGATAATTATGATTGTGGAGCAGTTGGGGTTTAGGTGCCTTGCTCAAGGGTACTTCAGCCATGTATGTTGAGTGCAAAGCGCTGTTCATTCAGTCCCTTCACTTTATTCTGCACTCACCATGCTGATGAGGCCTTGAAGCTCGATCTGGAGTGCCTGTGCAGTGTTCCTGATGGATGTGACTTCTGATGTGGACGTCTGGAGGGTGGCTGTGCTTGTCATGACTTCTTTGCTGAGTGCTTCGCTCTACAGACATTGAGAAGAAGATGCAGCAATGTTGACATGTGACAAGTTGCTTTAGTGCATCTTTTGTGGTTGTAAATAATATTTGGGTACTTACTTTTTTGTAAGAGGCTTTCCTTTGTTTACTAACTCTAATACTATAAAACGCAGACATTAGTTTCTGTCCTGATCTGGAGCAATTTTTTCCCAGGTTAGCAGTTCTGTGGGATGGCTCATGTAGCCTACTCACCTTTGCCTGGAACCAGACCTCCAGCTCCTTTCTGTTCTTAGCAGCCACAGTCTCATAGTGGTCACGGATGCCGGCCAGGACGACAGTGAGGTCATCCTGAGGAGCAGCGTCCACCTCCACGTTTACTGTGCCGCCGATTTGTGCCCGAAGAACTATAAGATCCTAAGGAAGACATAATAATGATGATGATGATATGTAAGGGATTATGTATAGTCCGTCTGTCAATATCGCAAATTACATCCGTCACAATGAACAGGAACCCGACGCGCAGCGGGGCATTCCGCAGCATTTTGAGGAGCCGTATAACTTTTCATGAAAGTGTGTAGCTCAAACAGCTACAAAATGAAATAAAAACGGCAACAACAAAGACTACAGGGACAAACTGTATGAATGAGTAAATAAAAACAACAAACCTCCTGGTGGTTCTTCTTCAGGAAGGTGACCTCCTCCTGGATGCCTGTGATCTGCATGGCCAGGTCGGATTTGGCGAGGGTCAGGTCATCCAGCACCCTCCTGAGTCCAGCGATGTCAGCCTCAACGGAAAGGCGCATGGCCAACTCTGCCTCATATCTGAAATTTAAAAAAGCATTTAGCATTTAAAATAAACATCTCAAAAGAAAACGGACAGGAAACTGTGCTAGGAGGAGTGCAGGATACTATGCTAGTATGAGTGCAAGATACAGTGCTAGGATGAGTGCAAAATACTGTGCTAGGATGAGTGCAGGATACTATGCTAGTATGAGTGCAAGATACAGTGCTAGGATGAGTGCAAGATACTGTGCTAGGATGAGTGCAGGATACTATGCTAGTATGAGTGCAAGATACAGTGCTAGGATGAGTGCAGGATACTGTGCTAGGATGAGTGCAGGATACTGTTCTAGGATGTGTGTCTAGGTCTGGGTTGCATGTGTTTCTGTAGAGGACATTGTGCACTTCCTCAACTTTCCTCTTCTGAAGTGCCTCTCTGGGGAAGCTGTTTGCTGATAACCAATTAAATCAAATGATGTTCAAAGAGTAGACAAGGACTGAAACTTACTTGACTCTGTAGTCATCAGCAGCCAGTTTGGCGTTGTCAATACCCAGCACAGCTCCTCCTTTAACACTGATGATGGCCATAATCTTAAAGTAAAAAAAAAAAAAAAAAAAAAAAACGGAAAAGAATTTAGGTCTTGTACAACAGGCAGTGAAATGAGGCTATATACTTGTTATGGTTTTACAATCACATGAACTTCAGAATAATTAAGATAGTCCATACATCTTACAAGCCATATTAGAAGTCTCAGAAGAACCCTTTTATTTCTGCACTGTCACTGGGCTCCTAGCAACACTCACCTTGGCCTGGAGGTCGTTGATGGTGACCATGTAGGCAGAGAAGTCATGGGCAGCAGGGGCGATCTTAGACGCCAGAAACTGTCTGATCTTCAGCTCCAGCTCGGCGTTGGCCGTTTCCAGGGTCTGCACCTTGGCCAGGTAGGAGGCCAGACGGTCGTTCAGGTTCTGCATGGTGAATTTACCGTTGCCAATGACTGCCTCGAAAGCGCCGCCACCACTGGCCATGCTGAAACCGCCACCGCCACCAGCAGCGAACCCGAACCCTGCGCCACCACCACCGCCTGCTCCGAAAGCGCTGGAGATGCGAACTCCGGATCCTCCTGCACCGCCGTAGACACTACCAGCCCGCATGATGCTCAAGCGAGCTCCACCTCCGGACAGGGAGAGCCCGGACGAACCCCCGGCTGCGATGGATGATCCGGAGGACATGGACACACGGCTGGAGAAGGTTGTTGCCATTGTGAGTTGAGGCTGCTGATGCTTCTTCGAGCTGCTCAGGAGTGATGAGAAGACGGACACTGAGCCTTTTTTATACAAATGCAAAAGCCGTAGGGTACATTGGCATGGCTTCGAAAATATCCCAGCAATTCGGCCTCGGGTGTTGCAGCATTCCCGCGGGCATTTTAAAGGTCGGTTGGCATTAGAGAGACATTTTCACTCAGGGGTTGCTATAATCCTTAAAAACCTTTTGTGCTTTGTAGGGTATAGGTTGTCAAAAATGAAAGTGTCTCTGTCTCTGGGTTTACGATGATGCTGTAACTCTAAAGGCACGGGACTTTTCCATTTTGTTTCTATATTTCAGGCAGTTTTATACCGTCTAAATTCTGAACAAATGTATAAAACAACACCTTAGATATGTGTCATGATTGTAGGTCTAGAAGCATTTATTTTCTTTCACAACATATAACAGCCTGCACCTTTACTTGTTGCTGTGAATCTTTGCGAGATTAGAGCGTGATATATTTCTGCATCAGGTGCTACTGCATATCATGGCTCCCAACATAATTAGAGTTTTTTTTTTGCGTTGGCCAGCCACTGTAGCATAAATCGTGCAGGAAATGACAAGTGAGTTTTAGATTTCAGATTTCAACTGTCATTTTAGTCTTGTGTATTAGTGTCTCTCTGAGCTTGCCCTGTGAGTTGAATTTAATTATGAGAGCATAGGCTTAATCTTCAATGCACTGATAAACTTTGACTGACTGACTGAAGTTTATGTACTTTGTCAACGCAGATATCATGATGTAGGCTAATTTGAGCTTTTTATTCAGCTGAAG
Organism: Sprattus sprattus; assembly: GCF_963457725.1. NCBI lineage: Eukaryota > Metazoa > Chordata > Actinopteri > Clupeiformes > Clupeidae > Sprattus > Sprattus sprattus. Next base: position 3,669,224 of record NC_137922.1, on the reverse strand, counting down.
TAGAATCGCATACACTAGCCTAATACAGTATGAACATTGAGTTAGACAACGAGTCGTGACACCAGTCTGTTATATGAGCAGAATACTCTTTTATGCTTAATTGTGCCATGAATTCATGGATGTTGATTTGATGCGTGTCTTCAATAATCTGTTAAGACGATATCCACTATCTCATCATACTAGTCAGGGCCGGCTCTAGCCCTTTGGCTGCCCTAGGCGAGATTGAGTTTTGCACATAACATCACGGAAAACATATTAACTTAACTGCTTTACTTTGCATAGCAGTTTTTTCACCCACTTATGGATTGTATGTAATTCTACTATTCTGCATTTCAGTTCAACAATACATGGTGCATGGACAAAAAACACCACAATAGTTTCAGAACTTTACATTTTTTATTATCTTAAATAATGTATTACACACTCAAAGTTAGGATTAAATTAACTCCATAAACGTATTATGACCCTCTTCACCCTACCCTCTACAAACAAAAGTGCTTTTATGGATACGGTATGAACCACTACAAAATTAAAAGATTGAAGTTCTTAGTAGTTATATCCCCATCTCAAATAATAGAAAATTAACAGTTGTTTCTGGGTATTGTTTTTCCTTGAATATACAAGCCAACTTCTCTTGATTTTCTCCCCATTTACTAATTTCCTGTAGAAGTGGTTGTGGTGGCAGCTTCTCCCATCCTCTCTTTTTGGAAATGTAAAGTCTGGACTGGTCCCGTATGGTCCTCTACAAAAACATTTTATCTGACCATGTAACTTGTAGTAGATACATTACAATTACTGCCACCACTGCTACAAGGCTAAATAATATTAGGCTACTGATAACAATTAGTAGTATTAAATAAACTCGAGGGCGCCCTCAAACCATTTGTTGCCCTAGGCCTAGGCAGTTGCCTAGTTCGCCTATATAGCAATCGCCAGCCCTGATTCTAGTAGGCTATAGTTGTACGAAATGTAAAGAAAAAAACAAAATGTTGCTCCTTCAAATTCTCTGCAGTTTCTGGCAGCATACTTGAGAAATATATCGCATTACCATCAAGGTAGAATACCCATGAATGCTTACCAGTTCTGCCTTTACTCTTACATCTAGGGCCAACATATTGCCTACACATATCGCTAATGTAGGTCTGATGCTCGGTCTATCATCCCTGATGGTCAGCACATGGTGGTTGTGGTCAAATCATTCAATTATGTGATTTTGGGATGCTAGCAGTTTGTCAGCCCTGTAGTCCGTGTTGTCTTAACAGAGTTATGAGACCACGCCTCTCCTGACGTGCCAAGGTGGATTTTAACCAATTGTGGGAACGCCATCTTTCTTTTGCTTCAAGGGTAACCTCATGGTAAGTCACGCTTTGCTGAGCTGTTCTAAAAATACATATATTCAAGTAATTATTTCCTCTAAAATTGAAAACTTTATGTCTGCAGTTACTACTTAGCATATTAACAGTGAAAGTATACTTGTACAAGTTTGATATGCAAATAGCTAGGTATAATATTTTAGCCATCTTTTCTAACGGCAGGCTAGTCTTGGTTAACAGAATGTGAGTTAATTGGCAAAGTTCGGAATAGTCGATGATTTTGTTAAAATATGGTGTATTGTTTCAATATTTTAGCTTTCTTGTGTATTTCAGTTTTAATGACTCCTACATGAACATACAGCATAGATGGTTACAGTCTCATTTTAATTTTTTTATTCCGTGTCTGTTTGCTAGTCCTAGTTAGCTAAACCATTATAGCCATCTTCTCTTACGGCAAGCTAGTCTAGTTAAACAGAATGTGAGTAAATTAGCGAAGTTGGGAATAGTCGATGATTTTGTTAGAATATGGTGTAGTGTTTCAATAGTTTAGCGCTCTTGTGTATTTCCGTTTTAATGACTCATACATGAACATATACAGCATAGATGGTTAGTCTCATTTTCAAGTTTTTATTCGAGGTCGGTTTGCTGGTCCTAGTTAGCTAACGTTAGTTGTTCGGCTAGCACAATTCTTGTAGGTATGGGCAAGGCAAAGGCATGCTTAAAAACATAGGTCTAAAAAGTATGTGCCTGCATTAACATGCCAAACAAATGTCAACCAGGTAACGTTCTGTTGGTAGAAGAGCTAGTTAGCCCAACCGTCAATAGGGGGTTGTGTTCGTCATTACAGGCTGGTAGCCGACGTAAGAGGACAAGCATACTGACTGACTTCGCAAGCAAGTAGTCACGATGTTCGTTCGTTAGTAAAAGGGTGTAAAGCAAACCAGCTAATCATGTAATTTGTGAGCAAGGAAACTGCACTGCCTATGTCACGAGGGTTTTTAAAGGAGCCCAAAGCAACATTAGGGCATCAAAATGGAAATATTCTGGATAAGACCATCTTTATGATACTGACATTTACTTCACCATATTAGCACATTTGCATCATTATTTGTTACTTTGGGTGTTAAAAAGAGCGCTAAAACTGCAAAACTGCCACCAAAAAACGTACTACGTATAAAAAAGACTAGAAATTGAACGTTTATTATACGAGTCTCAAGCCTCTAATGTTGTCTCGGGCGCCTTTAAGAGAGAGAGAGATGACTGTTTGCGTTGCACCCATTCTCTAACATGAACACAATCTGACCGTTAATTTGCGAGCAAGGTAGGCTAAATAAATGTCGTGTATGTTGCCTATCGAAGGGGTTCAGGAGAGAGGTTATAATTGTGTTCCCGCGAGAGAAAGGGTGCCAAGTAAACCATCTGATGTAACTTTAGTGTGCATAACTACTACGTCATACTAACTTGCATCAATACTATGAAAAGAAGGCTGTAGTGTCTGATTTTTGCCAATAGATCGACATGAGCTTTAACCTGTTAAACTCTGGCCTTTTTTTTGGGCAATTTCCGCCTAAAATTGCATACCTAAATTCCAAGGCCTACTTTTTAATCTTTGGCATAGGATGGTGGAAAATTTCAATTTGATGTTACACAAAACCCCTCAAGCTATGATTAAATACCATTAGAGTACCATATATGCTATCTTAAATTTTAGAAAGATGTTGATAACCTTCCCAAAATGTAGGCGTTTTCTATTATTTTTTTCTTTTTGATCTAGATTACTGTGGGAAATTGAATTGGAATGGGCAGTTTTGTCATATTATTGTGTGCCCACAAGGGTATGCCATCACCTGAAAAAATTTGGACCTCAATTCTCATCCCAATCAAAAGTTATTCAAGTTAGAAGAGAAATAGTCGATTACCTCACCAAAGTGACCAAAACCTCTCGAAAATGTAAAATGCCAGCTACACAAGGCTTGAAGTACCATATTCACTGTTTGTGATGTATTTGCACCACAGACAGTCTCTAGATGAATATCAGACATGATAGATAGTATAATACATTATTTTTATTGTATCAATTATATTTCTCCTTTTACGTGTGTATGTAATTAGTGTCATATGTATGTGTTGACTCAGCTTTTGCAATAGTGTTCCAAACCATTCATGCCATTACAGCTTTTTTGAACTATAGTAACATAACCATATCATATATTAGTACTGAGTAAGAGGCAAGGCACAGAAGCTTTCTTTTGTTTTGATTCACACAAATACATTTATTGTTCATTGTTGTGTCCGCCATCATGCCAGTCCCTAAAACAGTTCCGCGATGGAACCTGGCACAAAGGCACATCGCATTTTGTGCAGCATATTGGGGTTTTATTCAGTAGGCCCTTCTTTTTGCAGAGTGCACATTTTCTTCTTGCAATAGTGGAATCATTGCCATAGAAGGCAGGCAAGCACATGACTTTTTTTTTTTTTTACAAGGCTGGGTGGACGAACCTGCTTCATGTTCAGGTTCAGGTCTGTCAGGCTCCATTGATGGTTTTGCAAGGTCTCTCAACTCGAGCTGCAGAGTTTCTCTAAAGAGCTTTTGTGTTAAACCTTTCTGTACATGCAATTTAGATAGTTCTTGGTGCAAAATGAAACCGTTTACAATGGCGATATCAATGAAATGAAAAAAAGAAGGTCTTATACCATTTCCTTGTTTTATGAAGTACTTTGTAGTACCCTATCAGTGCATCAGATAGGGCTACACCCCCCATGGACTGATTGTACTCTTTCACTACAGCAGGAATAGGTACCAACTGTCTTCTCCATACCCCTTCTTTGTTTTTCACCCTGCGATGGACCTTGTCACCACCATATGCCTGGTGAATTGTGGAACAAAGGTTGACCTCTCTGGTGTCTTTCCATTTGACAAAGAGTAAATGTTCACGCCTGTACCAGCGGATTGCCTCTGTCAGCTTTTCGAGGAAGATCATTTTTGGTTGTCTTGGGGTACCCTAATCTATGGGTTCGAATAGTGCCGCAAGCAGCTGTATGTTCTCTCCATAATGAGGTGAAAAGGACTGGGCTCGTATAAAAATTGTCCATGAAAATTTTGTAGCCACGGCCAAGGAAAGAAAAGTCCATCAGTTCCATGACAGTCATAGCTAAGGCCTTTTCCACTGGCCATGGTATTCTTACCCTCATATACAAATAAATTCCAAGTATAGCCATTTGAGGTATCTGCCAGAACAAACAATTTGTAGCCCCATTTGTTGGGTTTGTCCTTCATATATTGTTTCAGGCCACTCTGTGCTTTAGATGCTACCATCCTCTCATCAATTGAAATTTCCCTTCTGGGGTGGAAAAAAGCGCAACATGAAGCTACCATGTCTGTATAGAGTGGTTTTATTTTGTACAGCTTGTCATGGTGTTGGGTTCCCTTTTTTTGTTATTTTCCTCATCACCTTCAGGATCACATAAATGAAGACACCAGGAGATGGCTAAAAATCTTGCCTTTGACATTGCTGAACGTGGGAAGCCAAGCCTGTACCCCTGTTTCAGGGACCAGTAATCATCCAGTGTCTTCAGCTTGACTAGGTCCATGTGGATGATGAGTGCCACGAATGCATACAATTCAGTGACTGTGAGAGGTGTCCAGGCGAATTTAGCTCCTGCTTTCTTCCTCTTTTCAACATAACTGTTTGTGTTGTCCACAATTGAGGTGACCACAGATATGCTAAAAACAACAACTGAAAAAGCTGGATTGGGGAATAGGTTGCTGTTGCTATTAGCTGGGGCCCTGGTGCACTCTTTGGCTGGAAAGAAGGGAGATTAGGTTGTTCATCATCATCACTGCCATTATGCCACTTGTCCTCATCTTCCCCCACAGAGAGCTGAGTTGGAGCACTGGTTCTCTTTTTGGCCACTATTTGTGTCTTGGGAGCTTTTCCTTTTCCCTTCTTAGTTGCAGCTGCTGCTGTGGTTGAGGAGCCAGTAGCTGTTGAAGAGCAAGGGTGGGTCAGCCCTAAGTGAAAACAATAACAATACAGCTGTCACTTCATAGACGATACCTTAGCTTTGGGTTAGCTTGAGTGATAAGCAATCCAGCCCATTTATTTTCTAAATGTGTCAATGAACAGATTTTTTTCTTTACCATATTACAAAGCACAAATACTAAAAGATCTATCTATATAATCTATCATAGCACAATAAAATTGACATTTTTACATACCTGTCAAGAATAAGGTCCTCTCCATTCATAAATGCCGTCGTGACTATCCTCACTTTCTGATTCAATCAGACTCTCAATTTCTATCTTCTCGTCATCCAGACGTTGAAGCTCTTCTAATACTGCCTTTGCCCCATAAAAACAATCCTTTTTTAGCTGTTTCTCAGTTTTCGTCGTAAAAAACATGGCGAGGCTGAATAACTGTGTCTCGTTGTACTATCGTAAATTTCGCTATAGAACTGTCAAATCCTTGAGCGGCTCACCGGTATAAAAAAAAGCATGTGAATAACTGTTTACATCCCACCTTCTCTGTTACCTTTATATCTAATTGGTGTGAAGTATGGACCAGTCAGGGAAAGTAATAGTATAAACGTTTTTCACGTAATTTACCATAGCAACTGAAAAAGAGTCTGGTTCACAACACAAGCCGGAAGTAGTTCCCATTTCATCGTGCATGTACCTGTACTCTTTTTCGTTTGTGTGGGTTTATCATGGAAATTATGAATAAAAACATGGATTAATGTGGATAATAATGGTCTTGTTTAACAGTTTATACTTTAGGGTAAGTGATTTTACCGTTTACATTATTATTTTACCGTGCACATAAAGATACATCACGCTATAAACTTTTGAAAACTGACTGAAATATGATTTTTAAAAAAAAATAAAAAATATCTGCAACCTTTAGTCGAGTTAGGTTCGTTCTACATCATTTTGAAATGCACTATCGTAAAGCCAGTGGTCTTGTCGTTCTTTTGACATATAGTTTGTTTACTTTAGCGAACTTTGATATTACGCTAGTTTGACAGTAATAACATGACAATTTTAATAGAATCTCGGCCCGTATTTTGTTTTGATAATAGAAAACGGAAAACGGTAAAACGACCAGTTATCTGATTTTCTTTGATGTGCTTAAACTTGGACATCGGGAATTAAAATACTGCGTGGAAATCTTCTTTCTCAATTTTGCGAAGATTTTTTGTGTTGTGTCCCGGAAGTTGCTCTCACAAGCTTAACCGTTATATTAAGCATTGGCGCGTACAGCTAGTAGTTGGGAAGGAATGAAAATGGAGATGGAGAGCTTTAAATTGTTTCGCGGACCCAAACGGCTGACAATGAAGCAAGAGGACATGTCTGCAGACAAAACTTGCAGGATTTTTCAGGTGATGTTATTGTTCAACTTATAATTGACACTTTTATCCATTGCAAAAATAGCTTGGTGGCATGTCATTCTACGACAGGTAGAATGAGTTAATGTTAGCATAGCCGCGGCTATTTTTTGAGCGCTAAATAGTTTTTTGACTTCCCACATGCAATTTTACAAACGGTAACATTAACATTTTGATTTTAACATCAACTCATTTGTCTGAGAGACTAGTGATGTACTATTAGTGGTAATAATACTAGTTGACATGAACCATAACTGTTTGGGGATGTTCTCTCAACTAGATTGATTAGTTAGCATAGTTTGCTAAATATCTAACTGCCAGGGCTCGCAAATATCTAGCCACTCCTTCATCCACGGTGCCGTGTGAAAGACGTTGTCACTTGTCAGTCACAGCACACATGGTGCTAAAGAAGCCGTCAGCTTTACTGTCAGAGAATGTGAACAAGGTAGTTTGCCACACCAGCTGGCGAAAGGAAGACTAGATTGTGTCATGGTGTGGTCACAGTGGCTAAGACGCCCAAATCATTTCTGTTTGATTTGAAAAGATGAGAAACATTTTTATTCAACCAAACAATAGCTAAAAAGCCGAATTCTTTTTGGTATGATGATATATTAATGTTCCATATGGAAAAGCAAAGAGAACTGCTAAAGACTTAGTGCGTTACTAATAAAATGAATTATTATTATAATTATTATTAAAGAACTGCTGAGTTGCAGCACCATTGTTTTAGTTTTTTATTCATGAAAAAAGAAAACATGTCAAATGTATATATCCGTCTTTTGTCATGATTAATATACAGAGAAAATCGGTAATATGTGATAAATCATGATTAATCCACAGAAACCTGTGATTAATTTGATTAACTTTTTTTTTTTTTATCATTTCACAGCCCTAATATATATATGAATTGTTGTAAGTATGTTGACCTGTGATATAAACTCCTCAAAAAAAGTTCGGAAACTTTTCTTCAGTCGATTATCCCTCCCCTTTAATAATTCCAATTGGTATGGTATTGTATATCGTTGGAAAGCCTGATTAGTCACCTTTACAACGAGGTACAACTTGTAAGGATCGTGCATTCGTGGAATGAGCAGCACAGCTAACCGTGTGGGTAGCGGCCCACATTTTTTTGCCAAAATCCCCTGCAATATTCTTCTGTTGGTATTCACTCTTGTTTTGTGTTGTTTGGTGGATTGGATGATTCTCCCACAGTATTAAGGAAAAAACAACACATATTGACCATTTTTACACTTTATTCATTTTACACTGTCAGGGACCTCAGTAGCATGTGGAAGATCCATACGCAGCCACAACAGCACGGTTAGCTGTGTTGCTCATTCCACGATTGCAAGATCATTACAGGTTGTACCTCGTTGTAAAGGTGACTAATCAGGCTTTCCAACGATACACAATACAATATCAATTGGTGTTATTAAAGGGGAGGGAAAATCGACTGAAGAAACGTTTCCAAACCTTTTTTTTTTAGGATTTTGGCAAAAAAATGTTGGCCGCTACCCACACGGTTAGCTGTGTTGCTCATTCCACGAATGCACGATCCTTACAAATTGTACCTCGTTGTAAAGGTGACTAATCAGGCTTTCCAACGATATACAATACAATACCAATTGGTATTATTAAAGGGGAGGGATAATCGACTGAAGAAATGTTTCCGAACTTTTTTTGAGGAGTTTATATTTGTTATGGAAACACGGGATTAGCATTAGTATTTGTACTATTTAATTACAATGTTTTTTTTATCATTTATGATATTTTTCATTTAATTCTATTAAACAGGTCAGTTGCAGCAGTCTCTACATCACGGACGACTCCAACACTGCAATATTCCCAGAGCCAGCAGGCCATTTTTCAACAAGTAATCTTGTGAATCGCAGTCATTGTGAGGTCCATTGCGATCCAGAGCATCTTTCACCCGCTGCTGGTGCTCCTCCTTTTGGATTCATGCGCCGACCCTCACCTGCTTCTGCCACTACTTTTTCTGCTTCTGGTTTTTCCACTGAAACACCACCACGAGCTGGAACTCCACGAGCTAGTGGAGCTAGCTTGTTCCAGGGAAGATCATTCCAAAGGTCACTTGCTAAAGATGTAACTGATCTCTGCTGCTAAAATCTCGTCCTATAATATATAAATATCATTTTAGGCCCATAGGTGTGATTTTAAGACGGTCTGATTTATCCCCAGGTCAATCCATCTGGCAGAAATTCGAAATGACAAACTCAGTCCTTCCAGGACTGTAGTTGTACGCTTTTTGGAAGCTGAGGCTTGCAGTGTTGCCATTTAGCGATATTCGGACACCTCTGGCGACAAAAAAAAATAATCTAGCGATTTAGCGACTTTCAGGCTCAATCTGGCTGAATCTAGCGACAATTTCACTTGTCTTGTGAGTGACAAATCAGTTGCCCCGCGACACCATACAATCCGCTATCAGTGGCGGGTGGCGAGAGACAGAAGTATTGATTGACATGAGTTAAAGCTAGAAGAACTACGGCTCTGTTTACGCCTCGCTTCACCAATCACCATAGACGTGATGCGTGACGCCATGACGCGGCACGCAACATTTGCACCCCAGTGGCTTCAGGGTTTTTAAAAACTGTCATAATTTGATTTAGCTAGTCATTCACTGCTGGGTGTGTTAGCTAGTAGCTACATCAACTTCTCTGATGTAGCTTCTAGTTAACACGCATCGCAGTGAATGACAGGAGATGTAGCTACAAGCTAACACATCTAGCAGTGAACTACGGGAGGTGTAGCTAGAAGCTACTAGTTAGCAGTCTGCCGACTGCCGCTGCCTGCCCTGTGCCTTCGGAGTGTTGGGGAGAATCAATGCTGGTGACCGATTTGAATGCTGTGGCAGGCTGGCAGCACCGACCGCAGTGAATCCCTTGCAGTCTCTTCTGTCCAGACCAAGGGATCATTTTCGACCATACGTGGCCATATTCACACACATTTTATTTAGGATAATAATAATAACAATAATAATGATGATGATGATGATTTGTAATCTATAGGGAACATTGTGTCTCTCGTCTCGAATGTGCGTGTTCAGCAGGCAAGTAACCTAATAGGCCTATTTTTTTAATGGGGAAAAACCTAAAATTCTTTTCCATCCTTCCCCCCTCCAAAAAACATGAAGTAGCCTGGTGTAGGCCTAAAATACCATTGGAAAAAAAACCCTCTAATGTCATATTCCAAACGAAAAGTAATGGGAATTGGATTAAGTTCCCCTTCACAATACTGTAATTGTTGAGATTAGACCGTTTAATAGGCAAAAATCAAAATATAAAGATGTGTTGATGTATTTGAAGTGCAAATAAATGACATTGGCAGTGTTGAGGCGGATTATCATCAAAACATTGGCCGTGCATAATAAAGAAGGAGAAATGCTGCCTGCACGAATTAAAATCCACTTCACGGTCAGATATGGCGGTCAGATGCAGGGTCAGGTCAAACCAAACCAAGTGAAACATGCTAAAACAGTGCCATCTATTGGTAAAATGTGGGTATAGCGCTATTTTTTTTATAGTATTTACAAAAAGGTCAGTTCCGCCTGGCCACGTGTTTACGTCACACGCGGGGTGGGCGTGGTTACGTCACGCATGACGTCATGACGCAATCTAGCGACTTCTGGCGACTTTTCAGTGAACCAATAACGACGACTTGTGGTTTTTTTTTGGCAAACACTGCATACCATTGATACCCCTGGCACATCAAAATGAGGATAAAGCTGTTTTTATGTCCAATTCATTAAACACTTCATAAAACATATCATGACAATCATTACAAAATCAAGAAAACACCAAAAACGAGACCCACTTTAAGCCGGCATGGCCGAGTCCATTAGGGACCTCAAAATACTGAGACTGATGGATCGGGCTTGTTTGGCTGTTGCCTCAGGTACATAAAACTTTTTTGCATATCATCTTCATATCATGGGCCAATGCCTGACAACCTTTTTCCCTATCTTCGAATGGAAGCATCACATCTGTCTGTGGGAGAGAAAGAGCTTTATGGATATAGAACATTTTTTTTATCAGCTTATTGGTCAAATTGATAGGAACATACATGGGTTGAAATTGCTGTCCTTATGTCCGTCAATGTGGGTGACCCCGGCAGTCCACACTCGGCCCACACTCGACCCACAAACACTCCCATTCTGGTCATCTCACCCTCTGCACTATTGAAAAATAGCGTTTTGGGTGGATTGTGGTAGCCAGGGAGGCTTGGCCTCAATTCGCAAAACTCCCTTAGGTGTCTGTAAAGGTCCTTTGAAATACAGACCTTTGCAGCCCCAAAGGTCTTTGCTGTTTTATGCAGAGGTACCTGAGAAAATGGACAGGCATAAGAAAAGACCAACTTTACCAGACAGGTTGGAAGAACTTTGCAGCAGTCATTATATGTAACTAATGACCTGCGAACATTGGGGTGGATTCAAATCAACAGAACTTTTTGGAACATTCTGAAGAGCAATATAATAAACTCACTGTAATGGTAAAAGAGGCCTTATAGGCCTCTGCAGTCTCAACATCCTTTAAAGTCATCCCCAAAAATACACACTTCCGGTGGCCTGTGGACGTTGCCATGCCCCCCACCAACAGCCCTACCACTCTGGCCAGAAGAATGGGGTTGGCTTGATCCACACGGAGGTCCTGGAGAGCTTGAGGTAACTTTTGAGCGACCTGCTGGATGAAGGCCAGGAGGTGCTCAGCCAGTATGAGTTTCCCTGTAAGAGAGAACAGTATACCATGTCGAGACAAGATCGTTTTATCAGCATACCTCTTTCATCAGCAACTATTTTCTTTCAAACTTACCGCATTTAAACCTTCGGTACTCTTGTCTTTGTTTGACAACTCGGGGCCCTAGGCATCTTTTCCACAGGGACAGCTTTTCTAATATGCAGCCAATTTTGTGGGGAGTTAGTCTGCAGCCATGCAGTTTTAGATACCTCAAGAAGGCCTCAATATCCAAAATGATATGCACCTGACTGGTTGGCTTCAGTCTGCCATTCAGACTAGTGAGATAGCTTGAAAAATAAATAAAAAGGAATATATGAGCACTTCAAATATGGACTGTATTTTCAAAACTTTAAAGTGTGCTCTTATTTCATACTACGAGAATAGTGAAAACAACACACCTGTTCAGTTTGTGCATATCATTCAGGAAATTGAAGGTCTTATTGATGTCCCCCTTATTTCCTGACATATACAGCAGGAATTCCTTCACACAGCTCTTCCGCTGTTTTATATTTCTAAGGGCCTGCTGGGACTGATTTGGTCCAATGAGGCTGGCTTCAAATTGGACCAGCACAGCTTGAGAAAAAGAAATAAAAAGGAATATATGAGCAGAGGCGGACAGAGTACACAGATTCCTTACTTGAGTAAAAGTACAGATACCCCTTGCTAAATTTTACTCAAGTAAAAGTACTACAGTCAGATGTCTACTTAAGTAAAAGTAATAAAGTACAGGTTTTTAAAAGTACTTGAGTATCAAGAGTACATTTTCTAAATATTGTATTTCTACTGCCACAGTGCTTACAGTACATTTAGCCTATGTATAGAAATGTCCTACATGGAGTTATGGAAAGGTTCTATGTTAATACCTTGGAGAATGTAAAAGGAATTGAAAGTAAAATCAAGTCATTCTTTTTACCATGTTGCTTTATTTAAAATCTAACTTGCCTACAAGGCAATAGGACAATGGCAACACTCTGACAAACCTCTGCTAGAGTTTTAATGGATTTTTGCATCAACATTTGAACCTGACTGTGTTAAACACACAGTATACTCAAGAACATAAAAACAAATGTTCAGCTTACATATGTAATATCAGAAAAGAAAATTCAGCTAACAATTGTATGTATGTGTGAGTTTCTGTTTTTTCATCAGTCAAATCAATGAACCTAAACCAGCAAAGAAGGCAATATAGCAATGTTGTGACACACCTCTGAACCTGACCGTGTTATTCATAGATCCCAAGTGACGTCACTGTGTCTAAGCGCCGCCATCTTTGTGACCGAAAGTCTAGCTGAGCGCCATTCACAACATAGACACAGTCGGTCCAAACTCACAGAAAGTAAAACATGCCCGGCATATGTTGTGCTGATGGATGCGACACCAGTCGCGAAAATAACCCAAATAAACAATATAATTGTATACCAAAGGATTTAGATCGGCGGCCGTGGCCTACTGGTTAGGGTTTCAGGCTGGAGACCGTAGGGTGGCCGGTTCAATCCCCGACCAGTAGGAAAAATGTGGGCGGGGCAAGTGGTAGACCACTGCTCTCCCATGCCCACATCCACGGCTGAGGTGCCCTTGAGCAAGGCACCTAACCCTGCTCCCCGGGCGACGCCAATGGCAGCCCACTGCTCCGGGTTAGTGTTACTTCACTACACTGTGTGTGTGTGTGTCACTTCCCTGGATGGGTTAAATGCAGAGGTTAATTTCAGACTGTGTGTGTCTACACCACCTCTGCCATAGAGAGGACTTTCATAAATGGTTAGCTATAAATGGTTGGCTGCAAATTAGAAGAGACAAGTAGCAACAGCTAACTCCCGATTGTACAATCAACACTTTGTATTTTCCTGCACCACTATCCATGGAGATGTTGATTTTGTGTTCAGAGCCTGGGAGTGACTGACATGTTAAGTGAAATGCAGCACGTTACTACAATCGTGAACAATTGCTGTGCCTTATCAGAGCTAAACTCTCCTGACTAAGCTAGTGTGCTAATAGTTAGCATGCTGCTAGCGAACTTTCCTAAAGACTTTAGCTACACCTAGTTAGCCCACATTGACACTCTCTTACCCACCACTAAAATAAATTGGTTGATAACCGCTGTGAGTTACGTACATGTCCTGTGATGACATACATGTGTTTTGTCTCCAGATGCCATTTATTGCCACAATCGCTGTGCCTTATCAGAGCTAAACTCTCCTGACTAAGCTAGAGCGCTAATAGTTAGCGAACTGCTAACAAATTTTACTAAAGGCTGTAGCTACACCCACATTTGGCACTCTTAACCACCACTAAAATAAATCAGTTGATCGCTGTTTGAGTAACTTAGATGTTCTGTGATGACATACATGTGTTTTGCCTCCAGATGCCATTTATTGGTGTCGTTCACCCATCCTGCAACTCGTCAGCCTCATAGCATAACTGCCTAAGTCATTTTTGGGCCAAATTGAGATATCTGCATAACTTTACTCTCCTACCACTGCTGCATCATCCTGCATTGTTGCCTATGTCCTTGGCCAATCACAACACGTATTATAATCCAAAACCACTACCTGCCTTAGTCATCTCTTTGACTTAGGCAGTTTTGATACAAACAAAATGGCAGGAAACGTGAGAAAGAAAGCTCGGCTGTCCACAAGTGAAGTAGTAGCTCTTCTCTTTGATTCAATTTCATCTGGTAAGATTTCTACATAACAGATAATATTTCTTCAATTTTCTAGACACTAAATGTAATTTCAGTCAATCAAAGGGATTATGAACCGTGTATTTAAACTTGAAATCACATTTTTTGCTACAAGATAATGAAGTAGCTAGCTAACACTAGCAAAATATTACACAGCTAGCAAATCTTTACACTTAAGAAACATCTCCATAAAAAGACATTAGGGCAATTTTAGACTTTTAAGCAATTAGATTTGTAGCAAATAGTATAGCAATAAGCAAATAGCAATAAACAAATAGATTAGAAATGAGACATGTTGACTAGGAAGAAGAAGTATTTGGTAAGATTTAGATTTTTTTTGCAGTGAACCTTTGAATTTAACATGGTTTACTGAGTTAAAATACTCATCACTTAATTTTCGGCTTTATTGTCAGGAAATGAAGTTCACTTAGAGGAGTTAGAGGATTTAGATGAGAGTAGACCTGAGAAAGAAGGAAATGACGTAGACATGGGACAACAGATTGAAGAGAAGACATCCAGTGAAGTCTCCAGAGCTGAATCAGATCCTGAAAGTGAACGCAATGACACTGTCTTGGATGAGGACTATAGACCTGAGAAAGATGATAGTGACCGCCCAAATAGTGGTAGTGATACAGACACAGTTCAACACAGTGAAAGAGAAACAGGCGCTCCACTTGAAACTTCTGATGTTCAACGTCATAGGCGCCCAAGGCCAGATGGTAGCATGCCATTATTCCGACGCCCCTTTGGTCCGACCCGTCAATATTCCGAAAATTTCCCATTAATCCTACAGCCCACTAATTCGAAATGATTAACATAAACCCATTGCTCCGACAGCTCAATGTTCCGACCAATGGCTGTTTGGGGTCGGTCAACATAATTCCCCAGGTCGTATGTTCCTCGCCCCTCTTTTACCCGGTGCCAAGTAGACTGCCGCTGTAAGGACAGACGCACGTTGTTGCTGCTCTACTTTGCGCCCAGACACCAGAGACGCAATTGAGACAGATACGGACAAGTTATTTCGATTTTTGGTCGAGCTAGAGAAGTCTAGGCCAGCAGCGTCTTTGCAAATGTAAAATAAACAAAACAAACCAACTACGGATGGGCTAACAGCAGCATGGTCTACTGCAGCCACGCACAGTTCGAGGACGGGAGGATAGCTTAATGGAAAGAACCCTGTTTGCGCTGCTTTTCGAGAGCTGTCATGGAAAGATGATTCCGCTTTGGTTTTGAGATTCACAGTTTTCTATCGATTTAGCCTATATAATTATAGTAACAATAATAATAATAATACTATAGGCCTGTAGGCATGCATTATGTTATCATGAGGTGACGGTGATCTAAAGCAGCTTTTGGTCGGAACATTGAACTGTCGGGACAAAGGGTTTCAATTTATTGGTGAAAATCTATCTAAGACTAAGGGCTGTAGGATCAATGGGACATTTTCGGAATATTGACGCATCGGACCAATGGGGCGTCGGAAAAATGAGCTGACCCCAGGCCAGATATGTGGAAGCGAGAGGTGGTAAAAGAAAAGCGTCTTAAGGGGGAGAGTTACAAGAATAAAATGGGACAGGAGAAACCACCAAAGACCATGGGCCCACCCTGCACATCACAGCACTGCTTAAAGTCGAAGAAACGAAGTTGTGAACTACTGACTGAAGAGGTGAGAACAGATATCTTTATCAATTTCTGGTCCATGCCCTCCTGGGAGACACGCAAGGTATATCCAGACTCTAGTGGAAAATGTGCCCATAAAACAGAAGACAGGTGGTGTTCATCATGCATCAAGGAGAACAACATCCCTATCATACCACCTGCAACTTGCAGACAGTTGTCAACTACCTGTGTGTAAGAATCTTTTCTGTTCAACACTTGGCATCGCCCCCAGAACCATTGGATCATGGTTAACTGTGGACAAAACTGCTCCATGTAAACCCAAGATCAACAAGACTGGTCCACATGTGCCCATATCAGATGTTGACCAGACCTTCCTGAAAGAATGGCTGTCTGGACTGCCTACAGTCCCATCCCATTACTGCCGTCAGGTTCCCTCCTATCAGGATAAGAAGTTACTGGAGCCAGGAACAGTTCTAAGTGATCTTCACAAGGAATATCAGAAAGCTGCTGGTGAAAATGGAATGCGTGCTGTGAGTGAGACATATTTCCGAAAAGTGTTCAGTGATCAGAATTACTCTGTGTTCATACCAAAAAAAGACCAGTGTGATGTATGTGTCAGCGCCAAGGTAGGAAATACAGATCATGATACCCTTAATACTCACTTGAAATAAAAGGCTCAGGCTCAAGCTGAAAAAGCTATGGATAAAAAGGAATCCAGTGACAAACTCTCAGTGTGGACAATGGACCTTCAAAGTGTTCTTCTGTGCCCCAAGACAAAAGCAAGTACAATGTATTATAAAACTAAATTACAGATGCACAACTTTACTTGCTTCAAAATGAACAACAAAGATGGGTATTGTTACGCTTGGGAGGAGCATGAAGGCTCCCTCAGCAGTGAGGTTTTTGCCCATATGCAGTCCAATCACTTTGAATCAATCCTAGAGGCCAACGGAAACATCAAGAAAGTCATTGTCTGGAGTGATGGCTGTAGATATCAAAATCGATGTGGTACCATCAGCAACGCATACCTTCATCTGGCCATGAAGCATGGTGTCACCATTGAGCAAAAGTTTCTGGTTGCAGGGCACACACAGATGGAGTGCGACTCCATGCATAGCCTCATTGAAAGGCGCACCGTCAAAGATATTCACACTCCACGTGATTACATTGTCATCTTTGAGACTGCACGAATTAATCCATCCCCATACAAGGTGACTCAGCTATACCACAACGACTTCATGAAGTTATCTGAGGCCTATGTCACTACTATTCGGCCAGGTAGAAGAGTTGGTGACACCACAGTCCATGACCTCCGAGCTCTCCAGTACTTGGCTGATGGTAGAATCCGGTACAAGGTGGATTTTGAGCATGACTGGGGGGACCTGCCTCAGCGAATCAGCATCCCCAAATAACCATTCCACTGGGTCCCACTCTTTCCTGCCCAATTGCCAATTACTCTCAGGAAATTCAATGACTTGCAGGCAATGAAACTAGTACTTCCACAAGTGGCCCACCATTACTTTGACAACCTCCCTCATCAATAGACAAATGTGAAAATGAGTTGAGTTGTTGAGGAGTTGAGAAAATGAGTTGAGAACCTCTCTCTCACTCACTCACTCACTCTCTCACACACACACACACACACACACACACACACACACACACACTCTCTCTCTCTCTCTCTCTCTCTCTCACACACACTCACACAAATACACCCAAGCATACAAACTACACACCAGAAGTAAATGCATACACACACACACACAGTGCACACATAGAGATTTTTTCCTCCCATTTTTCTTACACTCACACACACACACACACACACACACACACACACACACACACACACACACACACACACACAAACAGACACAAACACACATAAATACACCCATGCATACAAACAACACACCAAAAGAAAATGCATACGCACACACACACAGTGCACACATACAGACATTTTTGCTCCCATTTTTCTTACACACACACACACACACACACACACACACACATATATGTAAGAGAAAAAATGCCTAAGTCAAGGCATATTCTGCCTAAGTCATTTTAATTGGTGAAGACAATTGATAATGGGTCTTTTTCTTTTTGCATACTTGTTCACACATCTTGTTGAATGTACTGTTAAAATATCAATAAAAAACACCAATGTGATTTCTAAAAAATTAGTTTTTTCTTGTTTCCCAAAAACATTGAAATATGACTTAGGCAATTATGCTATGAGGCTAACGAACTGCATATTGATATGCATCTGTACTCTTGAAAGCCTTCAGGCTATCTCCGGTGTATGGGGATGGCTTGTGTACAAGCTACATGTATAAGTCGGGAACAGACAGTTGTGGCAGACGTTTTGCAGACTTTAAGGGGCAAAATAAAGTTGACGGTAGTCAATGGATCGCAGCCAATAATCGTTTTTTTTTCTCTAAATATCGCCGTCTTTCTGCCTCATTCAGATGTGCTATGTTCTTAGTCATGACTGTTCTCTAGCTAAATATGAAAGCTAACTTACTAAACACTGGAATTAGAAAATACTACTTTTAAAAAGTTTACATTTGGAGAGCCTATCAATAGAAAACAATACAGTTAATATATAACCGTTATTGTTATTATTATATGATTACTATGTATTATTATGAAGGGCTTACAAGCTACTATTGGGTACAAAAACCGTATAATACAATAGGAATACTGGTTGAGTCGGTCACAAAGATGGCGGCAGGCTTCACGGAAGTGACGTCTTTGGGACCCATGAATACACGCAGCATAGCAAAGAAGAGAAAATAATGATTAAAGAAAATCAGCTAATCAGCTGGGTCCGTGTATCATCCGATCATTTAAGTATTCCATTCAATCTGGCAAACGGAAAACGAAATAACGACTCAATGTTTTGTTTTCCCGTTTTTCTGTATGACCAAATAAATGGGAATTGGTGTTTGTTTTCCCTTTTTCAACACAAAACAGAACAAATAATAAAGAGGGAAACCAAATGAAATAATGCCTGTAATTTATGATTATTGCTTTTCTGTTTCCCCACACCCCCATGATCCTATGCGAAAGTTACTATGGTAACAGGTCGAGCTCGTTCGTTCGCTGATGGCCTAGCGGTCTGCTTGTGTTCGTCTAGGAAAGTCAAAGGCCTATTGTTATAATGGTTATCTCACTCGAGTCATATTTCCCCATTATTCATGATATGTTTATGAATGGAGAAACATATGGGCAGATTTCAGAGAACCTGCGGGAAATGGGTATCCAGCGCGGGATATCGGAGATCAGCGTCCGGAGACTACTTGCAACACACAACATGAGAAGAAAGGGACAAACGTCTGACACAGACCTTGAAATTGCTGTATCTCGGGCAATAACGCAAGTGAGTGAGCCTGCACAATCTTAAGTTTACCATTTGCTGTTGTCCTTGGCCAAAAATATGGTGCCACGTCATTTCATGCCAATGTCAAGTTGTGTGTTATTATTAATCATAGGCCTATAACTCGTGCCTGCATAACGTGTTTTTATTTTAGCCGAGCGCACTCAATTAATGAATTACACCACCCCATAAAATAGGTTAAATAGCTTATTCGACACACACAGTCAGTAACCTATCGGGTTGAAATCAGATGCTTTGGCCATGGGCATACGCGCGCGTGTCTGTGTGCCTCTACTGGGTGCCTAGGGTCAAGTCTACAGGGTGAAACGGCATCTCATTGTGCTGCAAAATGCTGGAACCAGGCAGCTTCCTGTCCAAATTAGAACTGTCCCGACAGTAGGCCTATCTTGTTTTAAAAATGAATTCAAACAGCTTTATTCTCATCTGTGATAGTTGTATAGGCTACTATCTAAGTAGGCCTATTTTTTCTTTTCTCTTTCTCTAATCTTTAGCACATTGAATGATGTATGATAATGTCCTACAAGTCTTTTTTGATTGTGTGTGTGTGTGCTTTACAGACGGGAGCTACTTACGGTCGGAAAATGATGACAGGCTACCTTTCCTCCGTTGGGGTACATGCAGGGGAATGCCGAGTTGGACAAGTTCTGAGAGCAGCCCATGTCCCTTACCATGAACGACGACATCAAGTAATGTCAAAAACTGTAAAATGCTTGTCTTTGTGTATGCCAATTTCTTATGTACAGGGCCGGATTAACTGCCTATGTAGGCTATGAATAACAAAACATAGACTTTATTCAGCCAAAAGTGATATCCCCCCCCCCCCCCATAGGGTAGTCGTAACTTGAACCCGATCCCATATGATGCCGAATATATGGGACATAAGATACACATGGACCAAAATGAAAAAAATGGTCATGTTTGGAACAACTTTTGTGATTAAGAAAATTGTTGGAAATGAAATAATGCCTGTCAAAAACAATCTCCTCATCTATGACCAAGTGTACAGGTTAGTGCCGTATGTGTACCTACCTGGGGCCTCATTACAGAAACTTCCTAACTCTGAAATCCTGTCTTATCTTAAGATAGGAGGGTATTTAGGATTTTTGGCATTACAGAAGGAGGTTTCCTAACTTAACTTAGGAAGAAATCCTATCTTATCTTAAGATAAGAATTTATCCATTACAGAACCAACCTAACTTAGGAATTTCTTAAGTTAGGATTCCTAAGTTAGGCGGCTATAGAACCTGTCCTAAATTCAAAATAATTGTCAGTTACTGAAAAGAAAATGGCAGCAGCACTGTTGGTAGGTCTGTTTGACAATGAAGAGGAACATCAAAACAGGAATGTAATGGCAGAAAGACTGCTGAGACCACATAATGATGTCTTAAATTTTCCTGACCATATTTTAATTTCATTTTATCGCCTGCCAAGACATTTAATTTTGAATTTGGTGGAGGAATTGCGTCCAGCTCTGGAGAGGCCTACAAGGAGACATGGAGCCTTGCCAGTGGTTGTGCAGGTAACGAACGCCTTGCGTTTTTTTGCTAAGGGTGACTTCCAGACTGAGGTTGCCAGCCTATCTTCCGTTTCGCAGCCTTGTATTTCGCGCAACCTCATGGAAGTCACCAATGCCATCTGCAATCTTGTGCACCAATATATTAAGTTTCCTCGTGGAGAAGAGCTGCAGCACATTAAGGAGGAGTTTTTAAGACAGGGTGGAATGCCAGGGGTAATTGGGCTTATTGATGGGTCACTTTTCCCCATCAAAGCTCCAAGTGGCCCAACTGAGCCAGCATACGTATGCCGTAAGGGATACCATGCCATCAATGTCCAGGCCATAGGGGACCATAATATGGTTATACGGCATTTGTTGGCAAAGTGGCCTGGATCCATCCATGACTCTTTTATATTGAACACCAGGTGGGTCCTTCATAGACAGTAACATCAATAATTGTTTTACTTACTTTACTTGAAACTGTATTTAAAATATGCACTGTATGCATTCACAGTGGTATCAATGTGTACCTGAGTGAGGGCAGGGCAAGTGGATGGCTTTTGGGGGACTCTGGAGACCCCTTGAAACCCTACCTGATGACACCAGTCATGAACGAAAATACAGAGGCAGAGAGGAGGTACAATGTGTCACACAAAAGGTGCCGTAGTCGTCAGGAGAGGTTGTATGGTGTATGGAAAGGAAGGTGAGACATACTGCTTTGGTGCATTCGATAGCAAAGTTAAGAAGTGTGTGTTAGGAGTGTAACCTTGAAGAAGAGGGTATAGTGTAACACTATGTACACTTAAAAAGAGAAGTGTATGTTATAATGGCAATACAAACAACCTGCTTAATTGGTTCACTGCTGGTTCATTTGTGTTGTTGTAGATGGAGATGTCATGATATGAGTGGGGGATATCTTCAGTATTCCCCTGAAAAGGCAGTGATGTTTGTAAAGGCCACTGCTGTGTTGCACAACATATGCAGGATGGCTAATCTCCCAGACCCTGAGAACATCCCAGCCATAATTGAAGATGTGGAGGAAGGCCATGATGGCATACATGATGGTGCACAGACTGGCAGAATCGCCAGAAACAACCTAATTGCGCATTATTTTACAAGATAATTAAAGCTTTATTAAAAACAAAACATTGCAGTTTGATTTTAAATATTTAATTCAAGAATAACAATTAAAAATGTACAATGTAAATATGAATAAATAAATTGGTGTATAAATACTGTATGTAAATGTGAATAGATATGTATGTAGTGCAATCAAATTTAAATAAGTGTGCAAATTATTAAATTTTATACTTCATAGAGATCTAAGTACCTTCCAGATTTAAAATTTTCTTTCATAAATTTAAATTTGTCCTTTTCTAATTGTAGCCTCTCCTTCTTAATCTTTAATGTTTCCCGCATTATTGTCAGCTTCTCCTTCTCCAACTCCAGGATCTCCTCCTGTAGGCCTGTGCATTTCTTTTTAGCTGTAGAGAAAAATGTAAAACTGTGAAACAGTAGCCAAGACCAAGGGTGTAGTTCTGTATCAAAAAGTGGTAGGGATATTCCCCCCCTGCAACCTTGCCTTATTGTACAGATGAAGGTTCATGGTATGCCTATGGATTCACTTTTTTTTGGAATGTAGCCTATTTGTCTCTGAGTAATTCAACCGAGAAGAATTGATGTGACTTCAATATGCGCACCACGATTTAAACGCAATTAAGTGCAGTTAAGTATATATCAGAAAAAGTGGTGGGGACAATTTCAAGCTTTCAGCAAAAGTGGGTGTGGACATGTCCCTACCGTCCATAACATAAACTACGCTCTTGGCCTAGATTAACAGATACATTACAAACTTCAACTGGTCATGATGGAGATAGCTTTGTAAAAATGCACATTTATTTCAATATTTAAATAGCAAAAATAAACTTACCAGGCGATGGGATGACTCTTGCAGGTGGCAGAGTTCTGCTGTCACACTCTGAACTCATTAATGTTAGCATGACCTGAGTTGAGGCGGGAAGCTCGACACTTTCGTGTTCCACCTCCTCATTCAGGCCCACTTCTGTGCCGGTTGAAATGCCTATATAATACACAACACAAATGATACAGAAATGATTTCATGTTAGGGGAGTTATCAGCGTTGGCTTTTGTTTTGCTGTTAATTGGTCACCCTAGTTATGGTTACTATGTAGCCACTCCTCAAACCGTTATCGACAGGCTTAACGTAGTTGCTACATTTTGAAGTATCTTCGTTACAGCTTAGCGCTAGCAGGTACCAGCTGACTATACACCCCCGCCCCCTAAATGCGGACACACTGACACTAGTTAATACTTATTCTGTGAATCTGTGGTTCACTCTACAGGTTTATGCCTAATTTAACTTTACTGCGAGCTTTCTTTCCTTATGTCTTAATGAAGTCAGACATTAAAATTAGCAGCGATTGCTAAGCTAGATGGCGAACTAGCGATATAAACTAGCTTAGAACTCATCTTACCTTGGGTGTAGACTTGACCCATGACGGCCAGGATCTTCTCCTCCAATGTGGTAAGGGGCTTCACCTCAGGGACACCAGCCCCTGTTTTAGCCTGGTCCCTCTTCATTAAAGCCCCTCTGATCTTAGCATCACTGGCGACAGCAGACCACTTTTTCTTGATGCTTTCCACCGCCCGAGTCACTCCACAAACCGCGGCGACCGCTTCGGTGACCTCTTGCCATTTGATGTCTTTTGTTTTTTATGTCAATACCGGAGTAAATTTCCCAAACAATACATCTCTTCTGTCCCCCACTGCCACAACCAACGCCTCAAGCTCATCCGAATTAAAATTAAATGCCCTTCTTTTTTTGCCCTCTGTATTCTCCATGTTGTCTTGTATGTTCTTGTATGTTGACCAAAGATAATAGAGCTTTTTAACGTTAAAAGTGATGTGTTCCATCAATCTCGTGCACATTCTAAGTGCAGAAACAGACATAACTTGACGATTGACGATCGAAAAATCTGATTGACAGAACAGTTAGGATTTCCTAAGTTAAGATAAGATAGTAGGCCAAAGATAAGATAGGAAACGACCAACAGGTTAAGGATTGCTTCTGTAATAGGAAGTTAGGATTTTTCCTATCTTTGAGTCCCTAACTTAAGTTAGGATGAGCAGTTAGGATTTTTTCTGTAATGAGGCCCCTGATGTGTACTTTACATGGAATCAGGTGTGCACAGATAAGGATGAGGTAGACCTGTGTGTGAGTTCTCTAAATTGTAGAAAATTATAGGTTACGTGTAGAAATGATATTAAGGCAACTTCCATGTCTTTAAGGGAGCACATTAGGAAGGCCTCCAACATATCCCAGTTCTTTTTTTGTACTAACTATAGTAGGTTACAAAACACAACACGGGCAAACAGTAATAGAATATAATTTAAGCCCATAGCCTCTATAGGCCCGCCACCCTCTTCGAGCACCTGCCCCCAAAAATGTCTCTGCAAGCCACTGCATGAAATGCACGTTGAAACTGCCTCTTGGTGAAAAAGGTCCACCACAACTATCAATAATTAAATGTTTCATATGTAGGCCAGCAGTAACACATTACGGAATGTGGGATCAACTGCGAGTGGATCATGGCAAAGAGTTTTACCTCTGCCTGTACATACAAGAGAGGCTGTCGGAATATAGACACAACCAGCAACGAGAGCCATACCTCCAAACTCAGTCAACAAGGGTAATCTGAACTGTCTGCAAATTATCAGTCTACATTACACCACGAAAACTGACAAAGCATTAAGTCAAGTAGGCCCTACTGTTTTACCTTTAAGTAGAAGCTTGCCAGCTACATTCTTTCTTTCCTACTTTTTCCCCTCAGAATCATACAGTGGAAAGCTTGTGGCCAGAGATTAACAATTGCGTGATCTACCCACTAAAGGAGGCCCTGGTACAATTACAAGATCAGGAAGCAATTGACATGGAAGAAAGCCTGACCAAGTTTGTCGTCTCTAACCTGACAGGCCAGCTGTGTGCCATTGGCCTACATAGATTTGTGGATCCCAGGTGTGTGCATATCCCATACAAGTTATTCAATTGAACAGATTGTAAAAATGTTTCGAACCTCACAAACTTTGAACCTGTGTTTATAGGCAAATGGATACCAAATCATCTGGCCAGCAGAGGAACTGTGAGAAGGATCAGAGCCGATCTTGTGCCAGATGCCACTGAAGCAGCTGACCTGTATGAGAGGGACATGATGGGATCTTCCCTCACAAGAGTATCTTCATTTGGAAGTGACCCCTTTATGTCACCTGTGTGAAGTTGGCCCCCCGTCTCATTCAAAATATTAAAATAACACTGCTGTTCGTTTGTGCTAGGTTTGTGCTGGTTTGTGCCGTAAAAATTATCGTTTGTGCTGGTAAGGATTTTGAGTAATTCAAAATTGCATTTTCTGGCATGTGACGTCACCCAGCCCCCCGTTCACGCCCAAATCTCATCAAAATAGTCCCAATCGTTAGTGCTACGTTTGTGCTGGTTTGTGCCGTCAAAAGAAATTGTTTTGCTATTATGGTTTCATAGACATTCCCGTTTGATTTTTCACACATGACGTCACTCAGCCCCCCGTCCACCTTCAAATCGCGTCAAAATGGTCTCTATCGTTAGTGCTACGTTTGTGCTGGTTTGTGCAGTCAAAAGAAATATTTGTGCAACTATAGTTTAAAAGGTATTCCAGTTTGATTTTTCTCACGTGACGTCACTCAGCCCCCCCTTCCATCTTCAAATCGCGTCAAAATGGTCTCTATCGTTAGTGCTACGTTAGTGCTGGTTTGTGCTGTTAAAATAAATGTTTTTGATACTTTACTTTTTAAGTAATTAATAAAACTTTATTTTCCCTTCTTGTTATGTAAACAGACCACTTGTTATGCAACCAGCACCCCTAGAACGTTCAAATCGTGTCAAAATGGTCTCTATCGTTAGTGCTACGTTTGTGCTGGTTTGTGCAGTCAAAAGAAATATTTGTGCCACTATAGTTTAAAATATATTACCGTTTGAATTCTCTCATGTGACGTCACTCAACCCCTCAACCACCTTCAAATCGCGTCAATCTGGTCTCTATCGTTAGTGCTTCGTAAGTGCTCTTTTGTGCTGTTAAAAGAAATGTTTTTGATACTATACTTTTTAAATCATTATTAAAACTTGATTTTGCTATGCTGTTTTGTTATGTAACAGCCCTCTGTCAACGTCAAAATGTCATACAAATAGTCTCAATTGTTTGTCCTAAGTTTGTGATTTTTTTCTGCTATATTTGTACCAATTAGTAAATGTTTATAAACTATTGTGAAGTGATAAAATAATAGGGATATGTGAATGAATGAATCCCAAAAGGATTTGTATGAAGGCCACTGATTGTCCGGTAAGAACAGATGATGTCAAAGTCCTAATAACAAAATAAGAACGGTATGTGTTTCAAACGCACACTCTCAAGATATGGATGGCAGGATGAACGTGATTTGACTGATGAACACGCTAATGATGACGCTCTCCTCCAGCTTCTGTATTGACAACAACTGGACAGGTGGGTCAGTCAGGGGGGGTGCGGGGGACCATGAAACTGGACTTGGGATAGCCAGTGAAGGTCAGGGTCTCTATGGAACTCTGGGATCAAGTGATTGGGTGACCTCTCTATCGTTCCCCAATCCCTTTTGACCTGCACAACGGGGTGTACAGCTGGAAGCCGCTGGTAGAGAGCAAGTTTTTGAAGAGGAGTAATGAGCGACAGGATTACTGAACACCACAATAAAAGGTAAGATATAGCACCCAACATTACAATTGTGCCGCTACAATTACTTTTAATACGGAGAATGGCATCTCCGGCCTTGCCATGGGTGTCGGTAGGGAAATGACTAGGGGAGCCAAAAACTCCTTAGTGCTGCTTGAACGTTTTGCGCTAGGAGTAGCCTACGAGGGCACATTGTACCTCATCACAGGGGAAAGGGCGTGAGGAGTCAGACACAAGGAGACAAAGGCAAACAAACACAGGAAGAAAGAACACATGACAACACAAGGAAGACAAAGTTATAAAACAGAAAAAGGGCAGAGCACAGACCTGACAATAGTATCGCAAACATTTATTTTAACAGCACAAACCAGCACAAACCTGGCACAAACGATAGAGACCATTTTGCCGCGATTTGAAGGTTGACAGTGTGGGCTGTGTGCATAACAAGAGGGCAAAATCAAGTTTGAATAATGACTTAAAAAGTATAGTATCAAAAACATTTATTTTAACAGCACAAAAGAGCACTAACGAAGCACTAACGATAGAGACCAGATTGACGCGATTTGAAGGGGGTTGAGTGACGTCACATGAGATAATTCAAACGGGAATATATTTTAAACTATAGTGGCACAAACATTTCTTTTGACTGCACAAACCAGCACAAACGTAGCACTAACGATAGAGATAATTTTGACACGATTTGAACGTTCTAGGGGTGCTGGTTGCATAACAAGTGGTCTGTTTACATAACAAGAAGGGAAAATAAAGTATTATTAATTACTTAAAAAGTAAAGTATCAAAAACATTTATTTTAACAGCACAAACCAGCACTAACGTAGCACTAACGATAGAGACCATTTTGACGCGATTTGAAGATGGAAGGGGGGGCTGAGTGACGTCACGTGAGAAAAATCAAACTGGAATACCTTTTAAACTATAGTTGCACAAATATTTCTTTTGACTGCACAAACCAGCACAAACGTAGCACTAACGATAGAGACCATTTTGACGCGATTTGAAGGTGGACGGGGGGCTGAGTGACGTCATGTGTGAAAAATCAAACGGGAATGTCTATGAAACCATAATAGCAAAACAATTTCTTTTGACGGCACAAACCAGCACAAACGTAGCACTAACGATTGGGACTATTTTGATGAGATTTGGGCGTGAACGGGGGGCTGGGTGACGTCACATGCCAGAAAATGCAATTTTGAATTACTCAAAATCCTTACCAGCACAAACGATAATTTTTACGGCACAAACCAGCACAAACCTAGCACAAACGAACAGCAGTGTTATTTTAATATTTTGAATGAGACGGGGGGCCAACTTCACACAGGTCTTTAACGTCAGAGGCAGACAAAGTGAGAGCTGAGCAGCTCTTTACACAGCATTACCCGAACCTTTCAGTTCTTTTTGATAATGCTGTCAATTACCACTACACACCTTTCAAAGATGCATTGATGTACCTCATTGATGTTACAAAGAGATGCTCTTAAATTCATTTGAGACTGATGAAGACATCCAAGGTTGTTTCCGAGTTTGAACCGCCTGTTCTTAATTTCATTTAATCTATTAAGGTACATTTTTTAATGCAAGTCTGGACAACATATTTATGTTCTGTTGAAGTAGACTTACAGTACAGGGTAGAATTAATGTTGAGCCAAATGTTCATAGCAAAGAGTCCTTTTTTTTTCATCACAAAAAAATATTTATTTTTCTTGAAAAAGTATTTGTGTTGAAAATATTAAACTTGCTGGAAAACTAAACTAAATACTCATTGAATGAAGTGAATGAATACACACAAGCACACAAATCACAGTGTTACCTTACAAGAGGTGAGAACCATTATTAAATAAAATGTCTTGCCACAATTTCAATTTGAAAAAACTCCCACACACTGACCATTTTGCTGTTTTTCTTTAATACACAAAGTTTCGGTCCCAGAGCTTCATCAGGTTACCTTAAATAGACAACATTTCAGTCCCAGACCTTCATCAGGTAACCTGATGAAAGTCTGGGACCGAAACGTCTATTAAAGAAAAACAGCAAAATGGTCAGTGTGCGGGAGTTTTTTCAAGTTGTCTGCTGAGAGACCCATGGGCCATCTCTGACACACTGAAGTGTGGAGGGGAAAAAAACAGGTCTGCCACAAATTCAAGCAATTTAAAAAAAAAAAACTGTGAGAACAATAATTATGTTTATAACATAGGGGATGATGTTGAATCCCCAGAAAGGACTGTATGCTGGTAAATTGAAAAGATTGTTGACAATCGCCACAGGCTGTCCGGTTAGAACAGTGCAAGAATGCCAATGTCCAATGTTGTTTATTGCCACACAAAATGAAGACTTGATGGAACAGGATGATGAACAGTGAATATTGAATGAATGCTGGAATTATCCGTGTAAAGGACTTCTAACACACATGAATCCTTGATGACTGATTGAACCGTGAACTGAATGAGACAATGATCCGTGAACTGAACCGTGGTTTCTATGGAATGACATGAATAACAAATATATACAAATATTACAATTATGCACAACAAGAATGAATATATATATATGATGAAACAGACCAAGTAAAGAACACACATATATACACAAACACTCACATTCTTAAACGACGCACGGCAAGTGAATGAAAGTCTCTGAATGAAAGTCTCTGAATCCTTAGTGCTCCTCTCTCCAGCTTCTGCTCCCACAAAATGGCCAGAGAGGGGGTCGGGCTTAGGGGCGAGAGGGGCTGAGATGCATGTCCAGGCATGCCTCAGGGGGAGACTTGAAACAGTCCACAGAGGAATGTAGGTTTCATGAAACAGTCTCTGTGGTGGCCAATAGACAGTGGCATTCCACGGTTTACGACCCCCCACAGAACCTAGGGATCAGCTGATAGGCTGACCTCTGCCTGGACCCCAGGTACTGTGAGTGGCCTACACCGCAGGGTGCACTGCTGGATGCAGCTGGGAGAGCAGCCTTTTGTACAATGTTTAAAACTTTAACAGGTTTGGTGGCAAGAGCACTAAAATTCAAGTTGGTTGATCGCATTTATCAGTTCGGAAAGTCCAGTCAACCGGTGAATTTTGGCTGCAAAATTGTCAGCCCTACACTTGACGCAGTGCGATGACTGCTGGAGCCACTCAGTAGTGCAGGCTCGGCATGCGACGAGGCTCTCGCAGCATGTGGCAAACACAGGATCCGCCATACATCCTGCCAGTGTAAAGAAAAACATTAGACCCTCCAAACACCCCAAGCACACCCTCCCAAACCATAGTAACACTAAGGGCCTAAACACATTTAAGCTTTTAAAATGACCACGGTTACAAAAATGATAAAAAAAAAAAAAATCAACACTACATTTGCCAGTGTTGTGCATTGTCTACATGTTAATAACATATTAACAAACTGACCTCGGCAAACCACACAGGTAAATGTGGCCTTTACATGTCCGGACTGCTCTTCCGTCAGAACCAATGTTCTGGTGTTTTGACGGGCTAGGTCAGAAAGCCCCTTGATTGCTGCCGTCACCTCTGACAGCCCCTGAGAGGCCAGGACAACCTCCTCGATCTGAGCGAACACACCGTCCAGTCCATCGTCATCTCTGCGGCTATGAAACAGAAACATTGCATGTGCATGTATATAAATGTATTACCTCCGCCAAGGAGTTTATGTTTTCAGTCGCGTTGGTTTGTCTGTTGAATTTGTCTCTGTTTGTCAGCAGGATCACTCAAAAACGTTTGAATGGATTTCGCTGAAACTGAGCGGAGTTGTTGAAAATGACCCAAGGAACAAGTGATTCAATTCTGGTGGTGATCCGGATCACAAACCGGAACCAGGCTTTTTTTTAAAGACTCTTCACCATTGCAAGCCTATAAATCTAGATGCCCCTAAAGGGTTCCCACGCTTGCCTTGAAAAAAAAAAATTCCATGCTACCTCCTGATTTTCCAGGTACCATATAAAGTGATCATCTATAGGCCCCTGAAGCGCCCCCCTTCCCTCACACACACAACCCCCTAGAACACCTGACTACTTACTTGATTTAAAAGATGTGTCAGTCAAGTCTACATTGTAAATGCTTAGAGATTATGTCTTTTTTATAATATTCATGCATGAAATAATGCAACAAGCTGTAGATGAACAATCAACTGTGAGGTTGACCTATGCTAGAAGTTGGCTAGAAGTCTCTCTCTCTCCCTACACCGATCCCCTGCCTTTCTCTCTCTCTCTCCAAACGATCAACCTGTCTCTCTCTCTCTCCACCGATCCCCTGTCTCTCCCTCCCTTCACCGATCCCGTTACTCTCACCCCAGTGTGCTGGTGTACGGCCCTTAGGGACACGTTTCTAACCCAGCTCCCACGGCCCTCTCTTCCTCCCGTCCCTGCTGAGACCTGCATGTGCTTGCTAACCATCATTAATGAATCCACATTCAAAACAAACTCCCCTAAATATTTTAGCTTTCTTGTGTATTTCAGTTTTAATGACTCCTACATGAACATACAGCATAGATGGTTAGTCTCATTTTCAAGTTTTTATTCGAGGTCGGTTTGCTAGTCCTAGTTATCTAAAGTTAGTTGTTTGGCTAGCACATTTCTTGTAGGTATGGGCAAGGCATGGAATGCTTAAAAACATAGGTCTAAAAAGTATGTGCCTGCATTATCATGCCAAACAAATGTCAACCAGGTAACGTTCTGTTGGTAGAAGAGCTAGTTAGCCCAACCGTCAATAGGGGGTTGTGTTCGTCATTCAGTCCCCCCAGATTTCGCGGGCCTTTTTTGTGATAGTTGCAGCCTATAATTACTGATTTCGCGGGAGATTTTCCAAAAAAGTTGCAGTGAAAATTGCGGCGCTTTTAGGTGTTTGTTGTGATGAATTGTGGGAACAAGTGAAAGTTGCGATAAAAAGTTGCTTATTTCCCTCTTTGCAATTATAATTGAGTTATTTGTGAAAAGAAAGAGAAATGGTCCTCTAAATAACCTTACCAACATGCCAAACAAAAGATTACCAGTACTACAAAAATGTTGCATAATAGGCTGTTCTGCCCTCTGCTTATTAAGGTCAGAAAATGTATATTGTTTGTATTGTTGTTATGGAAACGAACACAGGACTTTTACTTTGACATAAAAAGGACCACAAGTAAGACTGAATAAAATGTTATGAATATCTCAGCCTACACATTAAACTGAGTTTAATTTCCATGCCTGGTGTAGCCATTCTCATTGTTTCTGCTCTAATGTTGTCTCGGGCGCCTTTAAGAGAGAGAGAGATGACTGTTTGCGTTGCACCCATTCTCTAACATAAACACAATCTGACCGTTAATTTGCGAGCAAGGTAGGCTAAATAAATGTTGTGTATGTTGCCTATCCAAGGCGTTCAGGATAGAGATTATAATCGTGTGCCCGCGAGAGAAAGGGTGCCAAGTAAACCATCAGATGTAACTTTAGTGTGCATAACTACTACGTCATACTAACTTGCATCAACACTATGAAAAGAAGGCTGTAGTGTCTGATTTTTGCCAATAGATCGACATGAGCTTTAAGTCACAATAATTGGTTATTATAATAAGTTCCTTGATATGGATAGACGATTCATGATATGTGTGTTCTTTTTGCAAAGCAGCATCAGTTCTGTTTTGCAGTAATGCAGATATGAGATCACATTTTATGTGCTTACTTTAAAATCTATTTTTTTTTTGTTTCCAGTTTGACCAGGGGGTTTTCTCGGCACTTATCTTCACAGTCATAATCACGTTGATAGTCACCTTGCTAAATTTGACGGTGTTCTGGTGCATTCTGAGCAGTGGTAAGATTTACAAATTATATCATTGTAATTATTATTATTGATGTTGCTTAGTATCATGCATTTAAAAAAAAAAAAAAAATGTGTCCTTAGAAAATGCTTGTTAAAGTAAAATATGGTGAAACACAGAAATACGTAAAGGTTCTGGAGAGGGATTTCCAGCAGTTCCACCAATCAGGTTAAGCATGCTTTGAAGCTGAACAATGACTATTGAATTTGGATTTTGCAACTTGACTTGACACTAATGACCAAAAAAAAAAAAATTCTGAACAGTCATTGCAAAATTTGCCCTAACTGGTGAGGCTGAGATAATTTATAAGGACTCGTCTGGAACCGAAGTGGACCAGGAAATCTTTTCAGATCTGCTGGAACGAGGGGAAGACTTCTTCAAGGTCCATGTTAATGATGGTAAGTAATTGTCAGAATATGCACATTTGCATATTTGTTGTACTTTGTAATAGCCGTTGGAACATGATCTGCTTATTCAGGTGACTTTAACAAATCTCTTTGTTTTAAAAGATTCTGCAGATTTGTCCTTTTCTGAAACATCGCTCCTGTCAGATGCCTCCACTGTCCCCTTGGATGAAAGTCCAAGGAAAAAAATTAGAACTGATGACCAGTCTCACAGACAAATGGCCAAAAATGTAAGCTGTTTTAGCAAATGTTGACTTGATAAGTGTTCATTGTTGAAATGGATATGCTTTTAGTCATAGTTATATGTGGTATTGTATTGTATGCATAGATGGTCAATGAAGTTCTTTAGAGAAAGCCTGGAGGCGGAAAGATCATACTGGAGTACCATAAAACACTGATGTCACTGACAGATCAAACCAGGAGGCAGCTTGTGAATACCTTAGTTGCTGACACACGCTCTAATCTCGCAAAGTTTCACAGCAACAAGTAAAGGTGCAGTCTGTTTTATGTTGTGAAAGAAAATAAATGCTTCTAGACGTACAATCATGACACATATCTGAAAGATAGGCTAATCATTGACAGTTGTTCCTTGTTTTTCTGAGTATGCTTTTTTTTATTTTAGGTGTTGTTCTATACATTTGTTCAGAATTTAGAGGGTATAAAAATGGCTTAAACAGAGAAACAAAATGTGTCAGGTGGAAAGACCAGTGCCTTTGAGTTACAGCATCATCGTAAACCCAGAGACAGACATTTTCATTTTTGACAACGTATATCCCATACAGAGCGCCTAAGGCTTTTAAGGATTATAGCAACACCTGAGTGAAAATGTCACACTTAATGCAAACTGACCTTAAAAAACACCCGCAGGGAAAACAGCAACACCGAGGCCGAATTGCTAGGATATTTTCTAAGCCATGCCACGGTACCCTACGGCTTTTGCATTTGTATAAAAGGGCTCAGTGTCTGTCTTCTCATTACTCCTGAGCAGCTCGAAAAAGCATCATCAACCTCAACTCATTCAGACTCTTTCAGAGTCAGATTTACAAATATTTGAACCCAATAGAGCACATGTGTCAAACTGAAGGCCCGCAGGCCAGATCCGGCCAGCCAAGCGATTTCATTTGGTCCGCCGGCTCTTTAGAATGTTGCAAAAAGTTCCATTGATTTGAATGAGCCACGGTGTATGTGCTAATAGCATGCTATAATATGCTATACTGGGGTGTGGGCTAATAGCATACTAGGGTATGGCATGATTTGCTTTGCTAATGTGTTTGATAAATGTGCCTGAGGTGAAGTGACTGGACGCAGTCAAAACAAAATTGGTTGTTTGTGTGTTATATTCTGTGTAACTGTTATTTTATAAGCTTTTCATAATTATTCAGGGAAGCGGCTGTGGAGGACAAATAAAGATCGCCTCAAGAAAGAAGTAGAGAAATTAACAAAATTGGAGAGGAAACGATTAAATAAAAGTGAGTCTCCACGCTCAAAAGTGAAACATTTGACAAAAACTGGAAGATTAACACCAACAATCAGGGGAAAAAAACTACCATAAAGCTTTAATAGATGAGATCAAAAACAAGTACAAGACAGAAAGTAAAGAACGCAAAAAACAACTTATTGCAAAGGTAATGGTTGGAGGTATTGTGAGAGTATCGACTCCAAACATTTGCCCAGAAGGTACTAGGATTTTCAAAAAAAGTGCCGCTATCTCCAACGTGAAAATATCAGCACAACCACAAGAAACCCAAGTTATTTCTGGCTTGGAAGCAGAACTACAATCCTCTTACAGCAGAGACGATGTCAGCCTGATTACTTCTGGACACAAGCAAACAATCACCTGAGGCAAGGTGAAAAAACAAGAGGTTTCTAGCAGAACAGGAGCACTTCATATCCTACTCCCTGTTCTGTTGTCTTTGTCCATTTTAGGTTGGACATCCACTCGGTCAAACCGTGGAACTAGTTTGTGTAAGATTCATGAGAATCTAGAATTTGTTGTCATGATGATGTATCACTTGAAACTCATTGAGACAACCAATCTTGAGGGTTTGACCAAGATGATAACATGTGTTTTCTCTTTCAAGTGCTGCATGTATGATGAGTGTGGAATGCAAAAACCAAATTATCCAGCTCCCTCAGTTTGATACTGTGAAGACAGTTTCCTTCCCTCAGTGGGCCAAAGCTCAGAAAGAAAGAGAGGACTTGAAGAATGGAACCACTGTTAGGTAAACACTTAAGAAGCTGGAATTTGCCTTCTACATAAATTCAAAAGACACACTTTGAACATAATCTAGCAGTCCTCTTACTGCAGAAAGTTAAAAGAAAACCTGTCGAAAGAAGAGGCAATCATACACATCGACTTTTCTGAAAATGACACATGCAAGTACAGCTCAGAGATCCAGTCTGTTCGGTTTGGCGCCTGACAACATCAGGCTACACTACACACTGGTGTGCTTTACCTAGGTGGGAACAAAGAGGTTGTAACCTTCTGCTCAGTGTCACCCTGCAAACATAAGGGTCCCCCGGCTATATGGGTAAACATGGCTCCTGTGCTGGATTATGTGCAAACTAATTACCCTCAAGTGTCTGTGCCTCACTTTCTCAGGCGTCGATGCCCTGCATTCACATTTCTCGCAGTGGCCAGCGGTCCTTCCGTTTGTTGACCGGCTTTTGGAGCTGCTGGGGGAAGTTTTGAATTTCCTTTATAATGGCTTGAAAGGGATTTTCATTTCCAGCCAGGGGAAAGGGGGTTCGAGGCCTGCTGGAAGGCCTACCGATTTGAGCTGGCCATAGAGGAGCTCCTCTACGGCCACCCCCTCTCGCACTTCGACCGGCATTTTTCAGCCTCACTGGGCACCTGCACAGTGAGCGAACGGAGTGTGACCCGCTGCAGGCAGGGTTTTTGGGGGGGCTGGCCCCTTACACTAGTGCCTCCTTTGGCACAAACTGACCTCTAAATTGCACACTTATATTTAGTTTTTTTCCCATGTTTAATAACTTAATATGTATATAATAACTTAATATGTGTACTGTTTATTGTTTACTGTGTATGTTTATTGTTTGCACCAACGAACCACAAAAAAATCCTGGTAGGTGAAAACCTACTTGGCAGTAAAAACTTTTCTGATTCTGAAACCCTCCTCCTGTCTACACGTGGACAAAAAACCAGCAGCTCATCACGCGGGTGGAAAGGCTGTGGTCTCTGTCCTGCGTCCTGGAGGCTGCACCTTCGGTCATCGGGGCGGAGATGCTGAGGGTGGCTCTGGCCAACCTTTTCGGAGGTACCGCCAGAGACGTGCCCTGGGGTGCCCTCCAGGGATCTGAGCTTCCTCCACTGTTCTCCCTGACGGGAGGACTCACAGTGGAGAAGCTGGCCGAGGACTTGGCCGGGGGGCTGACTTTCAGCTTCCCCCACGTCTTCAGACGTGGGTTGGCCCTAGTTAACACTAAAAGGTCTATATCCCTCGTCCGGGATATTTTTTTTTTTGAGTTTTCGTCTTAGAGACATAAAAAGAACAACCACGGAAACATTGAACCCTTTTCTAATATTATTGCTGAGGTCTTCTAGAATAGAATCATATATTCCATTTGTGCATCAATGTTTTTAGTTAAGCAAAATGTACAAAAACATCAAGGCATGTCAGTCAACTTAGAAAAGTTTAAAAGGCCTTGGACCTTAGAGTGTTAAGGACGCTGGCCACGACCCTAAGGAGTGTTTGGTCCTGGGTGTGGCGGACCTGGGACTCAATTTTTTTCCCCAAAGTGGCCTTCTGGGATAAGCAGAGACATGCTTCAGCCCGGAGGTTGCCCAACCTGTTTTAGTCCCTCCACCGGGCGGACGCCGAGGTTCCGGTCGCTGCGCAGATGGCCATACTCACTGGCGACATCTGCAGTGAGATGGAACGCCGGAACCTTAGCTACGCCCGGAATCTGGAGCCATACAGGTTCTCGGGGATGCCGTGGCTGCAGACCATTCTGCAAAGGCTCCCTCCCCTCCAAACTAAGTAGAGGCTCACTCAGCTCACCTTTTTGAGCTGCATCGGCCTAAGACAGAACGGGGAGTTTGTAGACTATCGCCAGCTCAAGGAGCTGGTAAAAGATCTTCCCCTTCCCCAGGTTGAAATGCAAAGGAAGAGAATACAGTCCCAATTCCTTCTGGAGCAGGTGACGGCTTTAAAACTCTGGAGGCTACACAAAGACATCCTTACGAGGATGCCAAAGGTGCCAGCTCGACCTGCCCAGCCTGCTGGACCTCAACAGGTTGTGGCCCTAGAGTCGAGAAAGCCTGAGTCCATAAACGTGGTGGACCCACTGGAGAGACCCTATTTGGGAGAGTCCACCAGTGTGCCAGGGGCTGCCAGAGGGTATCTGAGGTGGAGCTCAGAGAAGCTGGCTCGGGTGCCTTTAGAGGCAACCAAGTCCCACAGAAACGCATACGTGGAGTATGTTGATCTGTGCAGGGCCAGGGCCATGGTGGTGCGCACCCTAGAATCCATTACAAAGAAGAGGAGAGGGATGCTGGCATCCTAAGCCTCTTTTTTTTTTTGTACACGCATTAGTGCATGAGACCTGAAGATGGCAGCCGTAAGTCGTGTTTTTTTTGTAAATAGTTGTATATAGTTGTTTTTTTGTGTGCAGTGTAGTGTAGTTAGTTTAAAGTGTGCAGTGTAGTGTGTTCTAGTTTAAATTGTGTGCAGTGTAGTGCGTTCTAGTTTAAATTGTGTGCAGTGTGTGTTAGTTAGTATAGAACCTCCACATGGACTCTGCCGTGACGTGGCGTGGGGGCTTACGTGTCTGTGCGCTTAGACACAACCAAAGAGTCCGAAACAAAGATAATCTCAATCAAACACTTCTACTAACCATAACCTGTCAATGGGGAATATGTTAGCACGATGTTAGCACAATGAAAGATGATCCCAATCAAACACTTCTAGGGTGAGGAACCTGTCGAACTATTTCCCAGCCTTTTCCCTGACATCCTTATAGATGAAATCACCTTCAATCCAATATGTATGCACGGCAACAGGGAATAGGAAACCTCAACCTCAGCCCTGCAGAATTGAAAGTGTTCCTGGGTATTAATTTAACCATGTATTGGTCTTCAAAATCCTGGCCTTCGTCAGCTTTTAATTGCAGATCCTATGCCTGTCAATAGGTTTGATGAGATCAAAAGATACCTCCATTTTGTCGATAACAACTCCCAGTCTGCTAATGGTGATAGATTCTTCACACTGAGGCCAGCCTTGGATGTGTGCTGCAAGAGCGGTTCCACGAAGCAGTGACTCGAGAAGAATTTCACACCATTGACGAGCAGATAATCCCTTTCAAAGGCCAGCATTCCAGCTAGCAAGTACACTCCAAAAAAAAAAACGACGCCATGGGAATTTAAAGTATGGATTAAAGCTGGTCTTGAGTTTGGTTCTTATCTATTGACAGTTTGTTAGGAGAAAATACAAAAACTTTTATGACTTCTTACAGTTGATCGTCACTTGGGCTTAAGTGGAGGTATTGCTTTAAGAGGAGGCATGCGGCTGTGCTGAGCATGCGAAAACCATATCACATTGACCACGCAAGGGCCCGCTGCACCATTCGCCATAGAGACAAATGGAGAGCACACCTAATATTCAAATAGCTGAAATAAGAAAACTAAATCTTGTGCACCCTCAACAAATTTCTTGCCCATAATACCAATATGGTCAAATATTCTGATAGGACACTTGCGCAAATATAATATTAGAAATGTAGCGGATGTCCATCCCGACCAAACAACTTCAATTCGTGAGGTGACATTTAAAAACACCAAAACTTTATACTTAAGTAATGAGAAAATGAGAGTAGATGAACTCATTGATAAGTTTGCAACATTGTATAAAGCTCGAGAAAGAGAATTTTGCGATAAACTTTTACAGTTTACAGTTTAAAACAGATTATCCAGAGCCAGATGAGGGTTGGAATAAAAAACAGAGTGAGCCATTTAACCTTAAAAAAAAAACATTCCAGTTACCGCCGTCACCCCAATCTAGTATATATGCCTTAAATGAAAAACAACATAAAGAAAAAAGTAGGCCAAATAGACTTTCACGTA
Source organism: Sprattus sprattus (assembly GCF_963457725.1). NCBI lineage: Eukaryota > Metazoa > Chordata > Actinopteri > Clupeiformes > Clupeidae > Sprattus > Sprattus sprattus. Next base: position 3,630,530 of record NC_137922.1, on the reverse strand, counting down.
AAAATAAACCTTGCCAACCCATTAGGCCTAGCCCTCTGTCAAATTCTGTCAATAGTTTTGAAAACCATATGAATAATTGCTGGTTTAATGCAGTCAGGCAAGGGATTCTTAATGTAGAGGTTATCAACCACACCCTTAAGACACAGGCTTCCGCGCCCAGCCGATATTTACCACAAAGTTACATAAATCTCCTCCGGGTTTGTGCGCAAGGGAATGGCAGTAGGATCGGTATGTCACAAATATTGCCAGTTTTAGAAGACATCAGTAAATTAGTTCCCAGCCTCGACGTCGGTAATCATAATGATCCCGTAGATTTGTTGTACTCCTTAAATTCATGGTTTAAAGAACTACATTTGTGCAATGAATTCCACGTACATAATGAAGGCAAAGAGCCATTGCGCATCCCAGGAGTATTAACCATCGATATATTTTCAGGGACAACAGTAGAGGACCTTGTACAATTAAGTCTAGAAATGCATTTAGAGGTTACTTCGCCTTCGTATTCCTTGAATTTTGCAGAAACGCCCGACATTTTACTTGTTGTTGTCCCGAGAGCGTGTAGGAAATCTATAATTAGGAAACCCATGTCTTCATCCAAAACATTAGTGTTGCAATTTCAATCTGCCGGTGTCATGACATACAAACTTAAGTCGATAGTATGCCACAGGGGCACACCAACAAAAGGACATTACTGGAGCATTCTGTTCCAACATGGTGTAGAATTAAATGCAAACGATTTAGACGTACATCCGATAACACATAGTAAAAGTTACGAAAAGAATAGTGCTATTTTTATCTACGAAAAGTCCACTAATGGAAGCGGTATTAGTGAGATCACACAAATAGAAGACTTTAGTCCCCCTTCAAATGTATGTAGCACGCCTTGGCTCGATGCAATACAACTTGGTAGCTCTACCAAACAATGCCCTGACCATTCATTGTATGGTTATACTATCATCGAAGAAGCCCACATGTGACACACATTGCACACACATCGTTTTAAACCAAACAACTACATATACATCGACGTTGAAGGACATATACAAACATTTAAAAATAGAAGATGTGAATACTGAGCATGGGCTGAGGGACAAACCGCTACAGGGGTACAACTGTGATGAAAAAGGATTCAATATGGAGATGTGCAGGTGCAATGTGCTGGCACGCCAGAGGAAAAAACACCCCTCCCTTCAGGCCCCTGGCACAAGAGACCATGTGTCAGTCCTGGCCTGCTTTGACGCAGCTTGTGAGGGTGTTCCACCAATGGTCATCTACTCCAAACCCTTCCCTGGAGGCAGGTACACAGAAGGAGGGCCCCTATGTAAAATCGCCGGTGGGGTATATTGAAGGAGAATTTTTTTCAGCGGTAGTTTGACCACTTCCTCCTCCATGCAAGAAAGAGCTCCTCATATTCGACGGACACAAGTCGCACTTAACAAGATCTGTCTGTGAGGTTGCAAGGAGGGAGGGTTTTGTGCTCTTGCACCTCCCACCACACACATCCCGAGTTTATTTAGCCCTTTGAAGGCAGAGTTTTCCACGGTGGCTGGTAAACTCTGCCACTTAAAAAATTTGTCCACTAAATAGATCGGAATTTGCCAAAGTTTTCCGCCACCCGTACCAGCACCTTAAGGACGAAGGTGTTATGGTGGAGGGGTTTAACGACTTTGACATCCTCCCTCTAAACCGGGATGCTATCAACACTAGCCGCCTCATGCCCTCTGGCCGCAGAGGCCAAACCACTACTGCCACCACCAGCAAACCATCCTCCTCCTCCTCCTCCATCCTCTGCACCCCCACAACCTCTCCCCAGACACCGAACACCCCATCTCTGACCATCCCCTGGTTAAGGCAGGACTGGTCCCCCCCAACCTTGCAGAGGTCCTGACACAGGTCCAGTACCTGAACACTGTCCGGAGAAGAGTGACAGCTGAGGCTTGGTTCATTACTGGAGGAGGAGTTTGAGAGGCTCCTGCTCCAGAGGGAGCAACAAGCTACAGTGGCCAGAGAGGCAAAGGAACAGAGGGCTCAACAGAGAAGGGAGCGCGCCAGCAACAGCAGCCAGCGAGCCACCGACCCCACCATGGCCTCCAGGGGAACCCCTAGCTGCAGAGGCAGGCCCAGCATCTGCTCCACACCTGTGCTGCTCTCAGCCCTCTTCACCACCAATGCTAAGCTCAGGGAACGTTACGATAGTTATCCCAGATGTTTTGTGGCTTTTCTAGAGCGTTAACATGCTAGCGACTTAAATCAAAGGTCCCATTTTATAGGGTCATGAAAAAGGCGATGAAACGTCCAAAAACCTTGGACGGAGGTGAGGGCACTTGATTGGTCCCATGATAAATGGTTATTTAAACAGCCCTCTGCTGCTGTTCTCAGAGGTGGTCCCAGAGATTTATTTGTTGAGATGTTCTGATGACATTTGGAATATTTATAAGATCAGTAACACAAATAAATGTTTATTCTGTTCTGTTTGAAGGTGAATACAAATCACTTTATTTCCCTTCATTGATCAAAAGCATATGTTGACCTATGTAGAACAATGTTTTGTGTTCAATATATCATTGGGCCTCATTTATAAAAAAAAGTTGCGTAGAAACCATCCTTCATTTTGACAGACATTTTCTGAAATGAGCGTAAGTGAGCTCCACAGAAAACGAACGTACACACACAAAAAAAACACCTGTACGCCAATCCTTCGGTTATAAATCACAAATGATCGTGGAATTGTGCGCAACTGAATCTCCGCCCTCAAAACGCCCCTATTTAATCTAATCAGCATATTATCAATGCACAAACCTAGAGCATCCTCAATGCACAAACTCTGTGACAGTGGCAAGCAAGAAAGAAACTGATAGAGATTATTTACAAACACTGTTAATGACTTAGGAATATAATAATCAAGTGCCTTGTATTAATATATTCCTTGTATGAATCATGTGCTTATGAAAGCAGGAGCATGGCTTTTCTCTGTGTGTGTGTGTGTGTAACTAGAATATTAGGTGCCACTAAGTCTGCATATGAACAAGAGCATGTTTAGACCAGAGGAGATAAGAAGGGAACTCTGCTTCTTCCGACCTTGTGCAAAACTGCCATCCTTGCAAGACAGGGAGCCTCAGACGTGAGAAATCCACCACGTGATCATCCCTGCTGAAAGGTAAACTTCTGACTATATAAACTTTGCGCGATGGATTTATCAGGGCCTTCACTGCCAGCCTCGGCTGGTAGGGGAGCCCAATTGCAATTGTTGTTGTTTGTCTGTCTAATAAATATACTTTCATGCAGCTCCGGAGTCCTGAACTAACTAGGGTGATTTTTCACCTATCAGAAACATGTAAACAGAAGATTTAAAGTGAGGCTGACATCGACGTTCTGTTGATGGAAGAGCAGATACGGGCCAAAACATCGTTAGAAAGCCTGTCTGGCGGCGTAATGGCAAAAGCAAAGTATTTGATACGTAGTGCACGTCTCCGAAGCACCAGCACCAAGGCTTTGGTGCGCTCCACTACCGACCTGTGCTGTATTGAAGTGGGCTTCCTAGGCTGTCTGAGTGTGCGAAATCTGGATGAGAATACATTGGGAACCCTGTTTTACGCAGGAAATCCTCTTTCACATTTTGCTAGGCACTGTATGGAAATCTAATAAATTATGTTTCTTCAACCCTTCAACAGACATACATAAAGTGAGGCTGATGGAAGAAAATGGCATGATGGAAGAGATGGAGAGCGAAAGTGAGAAAAAACACATTCAGAAGAAAGACAAGAAAGGGTCCTTCCTCAACTCCATGGGGAGTGCCTTAAAAAAGACCATGTACTGGAGCACTGGGCTAGCTGAGCACAGGAGGCAGCGTAAACTCGACAAGGAGAGGAGGCTCGAGGAGGAAGAAGAGCTCTGGAGGCAACATAAGCTCGACAAGAAGAGGGAGCTCAAGGAGCACGCTGAGCATAAGAGGCAACGTAAGCTCGACACGAAAAGGGAGCTCAAGGAGGAAGAAGAGCTCAGGAGGCAACTTAAGCTCGAAAAGGAAAGGGAGCTCAAGGAGCAAGCTCAGCTCAAGGAGCAAGCTCAGCTCAGGAAGCAGCGTAAGCTCAACAAGGAAAGGGAGCTCAAGGACCAAGCTGAGCTTAGGAGGCAACATAAGCTCGACAAGGAAAGGGAGCTCAAAGAGAGCTAGACAAAGGGTGTCCTAAAACTCTGGCAGAAGCAGGCAGAGAAACATGCCAGATAAGAAGCTCTCCATGCTGCCACAATGAAGAAAGCTTAGAGGAGTTTTTATTTAGTGAAAATATCTACAGATTTAAGAAACAAACAAATAAATACAAATTTCAAATACACCTTTTTATTGTGATTTTTTGAACCCCACACTAGAGTTTATTATAGGAGCAACAGACTTTTTGGGGGGAGTATATTGGCCATCAGACATCTAGGTATTAGATATCACTCATAGCAACTGTCCTGTTCATGACAACACACTATGGTCAAAGCTCCACAGTTAACCTTGCTATTTAGTCATGTAAAATGCTGATACCTACTACAGCCTGTGCCTACTGTACTGTTCTATCTATGTGTTATGCTCCCTGAGGAAATGAGCCTTCTTGCTCCTTTATTGACATATCAGTCAAGCTCACAACATTGAATGGAATTCACAATGTGCAGGGCCAGGCTCAATCTGATCAGGAGGTCCCCCCTGAGAAAAATACGAAGGACAAGAAAGGGTCCTTCCTCAACTCCATGGGGAGTGCCTTAATAAAGACCATGTACTGGAGCACTGGGCTAGCTGAGCACTGGAGGCAGCGTAAACTCGACAAGGAGAGGAGGCTCGAGGAGGAAGAAGAGCTCTGGAGGCAACATAAGCTCGACAAGAAGAGGGAGCTCAAGGAGCAAGGTGAGCTCAAGAGGCAACTTAGGCCGATTCTCGATTCTTCTCCTTGCCCCTTTTGCTTAATCTTGTCTTAGTCTTAACCCTAGCACTTGCAAGTGTAAGGGCCAAGGGCTGAGATCTTTCCCCTATGAAATGAGACGCCACTAGGTTTCGGGTACGTCATGCGTGACTGTGAGCTATGAAACTAGCGATTTAAAAAAAAAAGTCTAATGAAGAACATGGTTGCAAATATATATGTATACAACTGCGTAGAGCACGAAACAAGACTGTCGTCATTATTAAATTAATTATAAGCCAAAAATACTTACATGTAGTGTATGTAGCATGATAGCTGGCAAGCTACCATATAAGCCAATGGAGTGGTGGTATACGCGCTAATTGTATCGGCAAAACTACCGTTTGAAAGTTTCAGTTAAGACCGACAATTCTATGCATCGCTCGTGTAGTACATTTCAGATCAAACCGAGTCATATAAACATATAAAAAGTTGTGTAGATAGCTTTATTCATGTAAAATATTCCTCGCTTCAAGCAGCCATGTTTTTTTGAAAATTCCCGAGCTGGTTTCGCGGTGTGCTCTGGGATAGCCCTTGGAGGAGCAAGGTAGGTCTCCGATCATCTCAAAAACGAGGGCCATACAGCCCTTAACCTTACTCCTTAATCAAGTTGGGTATTGAGACACCACTAGCTCTCACATGAACGCGCAATTTCAAGGGTAAGGGGTAAGATAAGGGGTAAGGGGGAGTATTGAGATTGGGCCTTACACTGTGTTCCAAAGCTAAGAGAGCTCTCTTGACTCCTCCTTTTGACTCCTCGATGCCCTCAGTGGTGAGAGATCAAGAGACCGTTAATTTTCAACATTTGGGACACTCTAATCAGACAGGATGTGGCATCATCACGCTGTTTGTACTTAAATGCTCACACAAGCGGCTCTGTCATACGGCAGTCCATTGCATCCTCGCTTTGCTACTGCTTTACTCTGCTACGTTGCTTTGCTACTCGAGAGTTTGCAGTCCATTGAGAGTTCACTGTCATTCATTCATTGTCATACTTAGTAGAGTTAAACTGTAGTTTATTTAAACTTAAAATACTTACTTACTTTAAACTTAAATTTAGATTTAGCTTGAGGTTTACTTAATTTACGGTAAGCTGAGGTAAGTTAAGGTTAGCTTAGGTAAGCTAAGGTAAGTTTTAAGTGGAGTAGAACATAAGTTAGTAAGTTAGTTTTAAACTATACGTTTTAAAATACTTGTTAAAGCAAAAGAAGAATGAAGAATGAAGAACATAATTGTATTTCTCAATGAGCTACAGATGTGGATGGAACAGGAGGAGAATGAGATGGAGGAGATGCGTCAGATGGAGCAGAACCACCGGAGCAGAGCCTACCGTGCAAGGCTAAATATGCTGCTATCGTACGCCTTAGAGGTAGGTTTTTTAAACATCATTTTGAAAATACTATCCGTGATTTTAGTAACATGTCAATTTATAACCGTGTGTGGCATAATTCTGCTATAGTGAGTAGTTATCCCGGAGATACAATTCTCCACGTGGCATTTAGCTATCGTCGACCTTCCTGAGGTAAAAACAGCATGGTAAGGTGTCTATCTGTCACGTAGTCACTCACGGTAGCTTCATACGATTAATGTGCCCTGTCCATGTGTGGCATAATCCTGCTATAGTGTGTAGTTATCCTGGAGATATAATAGATAATTCTCCACGTGTCTATCTCTCTCACTGATGATGATTTAGAAACGACAATGATGATGGCCCAAATCTCTTCAAAAGATAGTTCTTCTTACTCTGCTTCCCACATCTATGTGGTTCCATGCTTATAGTTTATCTTGCCTCATAAATACAAAGTAGATCTGTCTGCATTATTAATAATTATAATCATTTTATCATAATTTATATAATAATGTATAGATCTGTCTGCAGTAATGGAAACTCGTCAGGTTTTAAAGTAAAAGTTAGAGGTATTGTAACAGTCTGTTAAACATTTGTTAAGTTGTTTGGCTGTTGGGGAAAGTCCACTCGTATGGTAATTTTAAAGTTTAACATTATTTAAACAGTTTAACATTATTTACATGTCTATTTACATTATTTACATGTCATCAATTTCAGGGTGGCGTACGATATGTCAACCTGAACAGGGAAGTGCCCCTTCTCCGGCATTATTTTGCCGGGGAAGAGACTCGTCCTGATTTCAGGCTCAGCAGATCCTCCATCGCCAATCTGCTGCAACTGCTGAACCAGGACCGGGACCATGGGTGGGGCCCGACCATCGAGGTCCTGGTGTTTCTGTTTTGGCTGGCCAGCGGTACGTCTTACCTGGGCCCTCAGACATTGAAATGTGCCCCACTAAAAAATATTTATTGTCAAACAGTGAATTGCTCTGTCAACAGGTGCGTCCTACCGCGTGGTGTCGAGGGCATTCGACATGCCCAAGACCACGGTGCACAGGGTTGTGCACAGGATCTGTGGCTGTGTGGTGGAGTTGATGCCAACGATCATCAGGCTACCTTCCACTGAAGAGGGCAAAAGAGAGGTATCGGAGGGTTTTGCCCGACTGGCTAGGCATAGGGCTTTTTCCAGGGCCATGGGAGCCATTGACGGCTGCCATGTTCGTATCAAATCCCCGGGAGAGCCCTATGGCCAGGATTATTTCAACAGGAAATTATATCCATCTATTCAGCTGCAAGCAGTGTGTGACCATGCAGCGCGCTTTATAGATGTTTTTGTTGGATATCCAGGTTCTGTCCACGACTCCCGGGTCCTGAGGCACAGCCCCCTGTTCCAGTCTGCCGCGTACCCACCCCCTGATACCTTCTTGTTGGGTGATGGGGGGTACCCCTGTCTGCTGAGGCCCATTTCCCTCATCATTCCATTCAAGAATCCACTCAGGGGAGTGGCACAACAGAGGTTGGTACATTTAAATATGTGATATAGATTTAGCTGTGTGTACTAACATGTCATTCATTTTAATGTCATTCATGTCACATTCATTTTTTCCCCAACACTTACTTCTAGGTTCAACGCGCATCATGCCAGAGCCCGTGTGGTCATTGAGCGGGCTTTTGGCATGATGAAGACCAGGTGGAGGTCCATCTTCCTCTGTGCCTTGGAGGTGGACGTCTCATTTGTACCAGATGTCATTGTGTGTTACACTATGCTTCACAATGTATGTCTGGGCAATGATGATGTCCTACCGGTGGATGATGAGGAGGACCCTGAAGAGCCCGTCGGGGGAGAGGACCATGGCGACGCAAGTGGTAGTCCCCTGCGAGACAGCATTGCAGATCAGCTGTCCGCACTTCAGTGTTTTCCACCGGAACACGATTATTGTTAGATTATTGTTTATAGTTGTATAGTTGTTTCATATATAGTTGTTTCATAAATACATTGTTATATAGTTCTTTGATAAATACATTGTTGCATAGTTATTTGATTAATACATTATTGTATAGTAGTTTTATTAATAAGTTCTTTGTATATTTTCTTTACTGACAGGAGCCAGAGGAACCACACTCAGTCCTACCCTACTCACTACACTCACTCACAAAAACAAAAATGACCAAGGAGGGTGGTCACTCCCTGAGCCTGGGCCCTCCCGAGGTTTCTTCCTACATGGGAGTTTTCCCTCGTCACTGTTGCCCTTGTGCTTGCTTGGGGAGCTTTCCAATAAAATACACTTATTTCATCTTAAATCTGTTGTTGTCTCATCATTACCATGTACCATTACCATCATTACCATGTACTTATTAAAAAAAAACAAGATGAGTCTGGCACAATGATAACATTCGAAGATGCATTTTGTTGTGTACATATCCAAAGCTTGCTTATAAAAAAAAAAACTGTTTTGATGTTTATTTATTTTAAGGATTTTGTTTTAGAGATTTATCCAACAGGGCCAGGAACCTCTCTTGCCTGTCCTCTGCCCTGGCCCGGCTCTCCTCATTTCGCTGCCGCCACTCCATATCCCTCTGCCGCCACTGTAACTCGTCTTGGCGCCTTTCGGCCTCAGCCTCCTCTGCCCTCTCCATCATCTCCCCCACCAAGGCAACGGAGAACTTCCTCTTCCTTGTCCCCCCCTGGTTCTCTCTTGGTGGTGGTGGTGATGGGGAGGACACATGACTGGGCGAGGGTGAGGACACGGGGGGGGGGGGACACGGCACCTGCCATGGATGAACTGCAGAGGCAAAGAAGCACGCAGCACGGGTGGGGAAATAGAGTGCCTCTGGCCTAGCAGCTCATCCATGGCCCGTGTACCATGGCCAGGTGGCAGCCGTGTCCTCCCCATTATCGGTCCCTGTTCCCGTGGGTGGGGACTTCAGCTCCTACAGATGAAAGTAAAAAATAAAATTACACACCACAACACCACACCAGTGCCTGCAGTATTTCAATGGTAGGTCATGTGTCATGTGTGACTATCTGGTCATACCTTGTACTTAGTTTTCAAATTGTCCCATTTCTTCCGGGCTTGGGTGGGGGTTTAACACCCCTAAAAGGCCAATGGAGGCAAGCACCTGTCTGAACAGACAGCAACAGGTAAATACCACTACTTCTTCAATTGGTTACAGTGGCTGAAGGGTGCTTTTGGAGTACTTACTTCCACCCCTCCATGGCACTGTTTTTCTGGTCAGTGAACAGGTGCTCTGCCTCCCCTCTGGCCTTTATAAAACTGGCCACATCAGTTGAGGACCCTAGATAGGTATAAAATATAATGCAAAGCATTTTAACCACCACAAGACAACTAGCTAAGATGATAGTGTAACATTTTGTGTACAGTTCACTTTCTTAACTAACTCCCTGGTGAACTAGCTATTGACAATGGACATTTAACAGGTAGCAGTTAAGACAGTTGGATGTTGAACATGAGTCTTGATAATTTTAAATAGCATATATGATGGCAATAGAAAAAAACATTGCTTTCAACCTCAAACGCACTTTGTATGGCTTCATTACAATTGAGGAAGCTATTCATTTCCCCCTTTACTCGCAGTCAGATGTGCGACGCTGCATTTTAAATAGCAGATTATTTTTACAGTACTTTTTGTATGCAGTTACAATGCACATTATCTAGAAGACCATTTACAACCGTTCACTTTCTTTACTCTTTCTGGTGAACTATCTTGCTGGTAGCTTTGACAGTTAACAGCAACCAATTGACAGTTGAGACAGTTGGATGTCAAACATAAGGCTTGATATATTTTTAAATAGCAGATTATTTTTTACAGTACATCTCGTGTGCAGTTACAAGTACACTTTTACAATTTCACATCATAAACAACCGTTTACTTTCTTAACTATCTTGCATTTAATACAGATATATACCAGAGCTAACGTTAGCAAGCACGTTGCTAAACAAGCGCGCAATCAGCAGCTACTGATAGGGACATGGCTAACGGATACCTCCCTAACGAATTCAGACATTCTTTTGTTAATCAATCATGGCATAATTACATAGTACACTGTTTATTTCTCGGTAACTTTTATAAAAAATAAGCAAAAAAAGCAAAGAAACTTACATCTATGAATGCTTTTGGTGGGAAGACCATCCTGCTCTAGCCTGGTGACACCAGCCTACGTATTTCCGCCTGAATTGATTTCAAGCTCATACTCAGTCTGGCCCAACCCCATTGACAATCGTCTCCAGAACTCAAAATTTTGCAGGACCAATCAGCGAACAGTTCAGAGCTGTGACGCAAAACTCGCCTTGGAGGAAAAGACACGAAAAGCTATCGGAAAAGTTGTCTCAACTCTCGAGAACATCAGAACATTAAAAGGAGAACAAGAGTATTTTCTTGTAAGTTTTATGATTGGAAAGGACGTCGTAGCTCTTCTCCCAACTGGCTTTGGGAAGAGTTTAATCTACCGAATGCTTACTAAACGTTGCTGATTGGTTAAGGGAACTCCAATGATTTTAAACCTCAAGATAAGCACCCGTCCATCTCGGAAACCAAAATGCATGGGGTTGGCCCAGACTGAAAGACGGAATGAAATGGAGTCACAGGCTGGTAATGGCCAGGCTAATCCTGCTCCGCCATCTTATTATTTTTAATTTCTCCGGTTGGGAATAGCGCACAGAGTTATGGGTAATAAATGCCGCCATTAGGGCATCAAGGAAGCTCAGACCCTCTCTTGAAAAACGACCGTTATGTGACGTATGTGACGAGTCGGACAAAAGCGGAAATGAAGGTTTAAGAGCAATGGGACACTCCTTGCTCTCTTGATAAGAAGGAAGGAAGGAAGGAGGCATTTTAGGACCTTTGGAATGGGGGGTTAAGCTCAACAAGAAAAGGGAGCTCATTGAGGAAGAAGAGCTCTATTGGCAACATAAGCTCAACAAGAAAAGGGAGCTCAAGGAGCACGCTTAGCTCAAGAGGCAACATAAGCTCGACAAGAAAAGGGAGCTCAAGGAGGAAGCAAAAGCAATACAAGAAAGTGTCTATGGGCTTGTTAGTCGGTGATATCTTTATATAGACTTAATGAGTGACTTTGGTGCAGTGGATAGAGCTCACGGTTTGAACTCCATAGAATGTGAGTTCGACTCCCATCTCTTCCGTATCAATTATAGTTTTATAGGCTATAGCTTTGAATAAAAATGACTATGACTAAATGTAAATGTATTAATAAGAAATTCAATCAATGAAAATAAATTGTCTGTATTTCTCTCTTCTTATCATGCATCCACCTTTTCTACAAAAATGATATGCTGTGAAGTAGACTGAGGTAGACTTTATTCACTAGACTACTGTACAAAAACTAGACACGTTTGCAGAACTTTACGTTTGCAATGATGTAAGTTGCATTTGTTGATGACGTATGGTGAATAACATCGTGATTGTAGAAGGGACATAAAATCAAGATCTTAAACAACTTTCACCAATACCTCCGTAATGGAGATGGGTTATGTGCTCACATTTCCTGGGATCAAAGAAAACGTTAGTATTCATGTGCAAACTAAAAATCACGTCTCAGGCTGCACATGAAAGTTATTTCGGGTTTATCAACTGTACCAACGTCTCAACTGTACTAATAGGCTACCACTGTCATATAATTATGAGTGCTCTGTTCTCCTCTTCGCCGACATTACAAAAATGAAGGCTACCACTCGCAAGAAAGTGAAGACATTCAGTGTTCGACGGTGGTGTATGCAATAAATGACGAGAAGGTCTTTTAAATTAATTATTCCTTGTCGAGTTATTGTATGAGTGCGACCGATTCACCCATCATGATGGAAAAATTGATCTTGGCGATCGCAAAGAATTCTCCCTCCACTAATAAACTATGTAATATGACTCCTTGTTAATGGGATCCCTCCTTTTGCCGTGGCTGTGGCAAGCTTAGCCAGCTAAACTTTGGTTAGCCTGCCCTGGAGCAGGTTACTGCTAAGTGATATGTTACTATGGTAATTTATCAGAAGTTGCTTTGCCGAACCCGATAAAGGGGCGTTCTCTTTTTTTAGCCTGGAATCTAGCCACTAAACCACTTAGCCAGCTACGCCGAACAGTACCCAGGCTGAAGTTTTCAGTGTTTTTATTGTTTCCATGTGGGTTTCGGTTTGTTGTGAAGTGATCCCCAAACAGTTAAAAAGCACTGAGGTTTAAAACGTTATAAAAGTCACATATAATCCAATACATTTTTATGACCGGTCAAAATCATAATTAAGACTTTTTATGGCATTTTAAGGCCTAAAATTCGGATTATCTGATTTGAGACTTTTTAAGGACCTGCGCAGTTATTGAATTTGATTGGCCTAACACATTTATCACATTGCATTCTAGGTAACCAACTTAGCACTAGGTGTTGCCAACTTAGCGACTTTGTCGCTATATCTGACGACTTTCCAGACCCCCTTGGAGACTTGACTAGCAAAAAGCAGTGTTGACAAAGCACTGAAACAGCATCTCACATATTCCGTTCTGCAGTTCCCGTTACAACTGATCTCACGACAGCGGAGTACAGCGAGGGCTGTCGTCTCCTCTCCCCTCAAACGCCTGCGCGGCCAGTCTGACTAGATAGCAGCAAAATATTAGAACTTTGTATTTGCTTGCAAATTTGACCCCTCTCATAATTGATTATTGTGCGCATGCATTGCACAGCTTATTTGCCTAGGGGAGAGTGGGGTGAGTTGTGCCAGTTTTTTTTTTAACTTAAAGTGACTTTTAAGCGAGGCCATGACAGTAATGCTTCCAACTAAAATATGTACATATATTTCAGGATGTGGTGCATCCTTGGGAACAATCACTTTGGATCTGAAATATAGTATTTAAGAAATATAGCTTTCTGAAAAAAAAAAGTGGTCTTGTGGCTCAACTTTTCGTTGTTTCCCATGGTAAGTTGTGCCATTAAAGAGAATACATGGGGGTAAATTGTGCCATAGATTATTGAAGTTAAACAGTATATTTGCATCTCAGAAACTGATGCTATATAAAAGCTAGACAAATTCAATGCAAAATTACTTGTTAAAGGTTTATTTTATTTTTAATTTTTTTTTACAACATCAGTGGCCGATTTTCTACAAGCCTATTGCGCCACATGAGCATATCAAAGCTCAATTTTCTTAAGCAAGGCTTAGGGCTTCCCGAACACATCAGAACAAAGTTGAGTTGAGTCAATTCTATTTAAAGGTAATTTACATGAACACATGTTCAGAACAAGATTTAATTCAAATGAAGACCCAATTGAATGCAATTCTCTATACTGACACAACTTAACCCAGGCCCTTTGGCACAAATCACCCCAATCCCACCTTTTTGGAAAAAATGCATCATCCAGCTGTTTTGAGCTAAAATCATGCTAGCTATATAGACTCATAGTGTAGCTTACCTAAGCACTAAAACATGTGTGAAATGTTTTCAAACTTGTCTATAACTGTTAAGACACAACAATCAAAAAACCGTGATCATAGAAATTTTACTTTGGAAGGCAAAAAAACTGTTTGTTTTAACATAAATGTGCTTATTTCTCATGCAAAGAGGCTCTCTTTTTGTGCAGGATGAGTTAAATGGCTGACTTCAAGAATGTGTGGACACTTGACCAATTTTTTCAATGGTGCTGTGAAGCTTAAAAGGCACCGGGTGCCTAACGCCCGACTCACATTGTTGCGTTGATGCAACGGACGGTGGAGGAGGAGTTTGGCGCATGGGGTTCTGTTGATAACGGAGACGTTATAGTGAGATTGACAGGTCAACAAACCAATCACGTCATTAGTAAGCTTTTACCCTGTGAGTAGTAGCATGCTAACCCTAACCCATCATTAGACAGTGTGCTCAGACACCTCGCAAATCCTATGATACGTATTTCTCAGTTAAAATAAAGGGGTTTTTACATTGTACAGTGTCTATTTCTCGGTAACTTTTAAAAAATCTAACCAAAAAAAAGTCAAACAACCAACTTGAAGGTACAAATACGACCATCTACGGAGTTTGGCAGCCATGTTTTTTTTTTTGAGTTTGCCGCTCTGTAGACGTGAGCATATACGGGATATGATTGGCTAGTGCCTGTGCTGTCAGTTATGCATGAACGGCAATATGATTGGCTGACGCATGCATTGCCTGTCGAAAAGTTGAACCTTCTTCAACTCTTGTCGCGAGCAAAGCATGAAACGCAACGCACGCGAACCAAACGGAGCCACAATTCAGTTCGGCAAAGGATGACGTCACCCCATGCAAAGTGAATGGGGATGCGTTAACCCTGACGCATCAACGGCTTCCAACGCAACAATGTGAGTCGGGCGTATAAGAGCCCGGGTGATGTAATGTTGACTTTTGAACGACTCTTGAGTGACAGTTGCTATGCCAACGCCAACACCTGGGCACTTTTTGGGATGAATTAAATTCCTAATAACGCGATTTACTTCAGAGCATCTCGCATTGAACTTCGCTACCTGAGACCAGCTTCCTTGTATTTGACCTACAATAAACCAACCAAAACAACCATGTGCTTGATGTTTGACTTTGGTAGGAAAGTTGTTGATTCGCTAGTTTATTATAGTATCAAAGTAAGCACATTTCATCAGCTAGCTCGTGCTAGTGTAACAAGCTATCTTGTTAGCTTGAAGCTATTCATCTGTTGTTGTGCTTAAATTAAGAAAGTCCTTAATGTGTTGTGATTTTTAGATATATCTGACGGCACCCACAATTACATTTGAACAAAACAGGGCATTGTTTGCACAACATTTTACTAAAGAACAACGGGGGATTGCTAGCTTTGACATGCTAGCGAACATTGCTGACAAACCAGCAGGCAGGTGTAGCTAAAACTTTTAAGTCGCTTAATATTGTGCCTAAACGGACACTATGTACCCCAACACTTTTGGCTATCAGTCAGAGAGTCTCAAGAATTGTTTGAAAGCTATTAGCTATTATTTAGTCGCACAAAAGGAGGAATTGCTATTAGCAATATAGATGCTAGCGGTGAAACCTGTTGATGTGTGCTTACTTACAAAAGACCAGCAGCCAATATTAAGCGGCTAAAAAGTACCTGATGGCTTTCGAACAACTCTTGAGACTCTCTGACTGATAGCTAAAAAGTGTCCAGGTGCGTAGTGTCCGTTTAGGCACAATATTAAGCGACTAAAAAGTAGCTAATGGCTTTCGAACGACTCTTGAGGCTTATAGCTAAAAAGTGGCCGGGCTACGTAATGCCAACGTTGGCATAGAGTGTGTTCCAACCCTACACTTTACACTAACCCCTGTAATACAGGGACCTGAAGTACAGGGCCCTGACATCTACAGTGCACTCCTCATCGCTCAGGGGATGCTTTATCAAATAGAAGCACCTGGTGGAAGTGACGGACGCAAATCTGCTCGCGATTCCCGGGGAAACTAAATAGCCAGCTATCTTGCATAACTGCCATGCAATTCTAATGGTAATGCTACCTAACTTGGTATGCTAACTGCCGGTAGCCTATACATCGTGAAATCAACCAAAACACTGATGTCACTGGCTTTAATGTTAGTAGTACATTTAATATCAGTACAGTTGTTTAACACTGTCCAATGACTGACATAACCATCTGTCGTTTATTTAGATGCACCTTTTTTTTCGGACTAGCCACAGGCACTGGGTGGGGGAATAGCCCGATAGCTTAGCATATCTGCCATGCAATTCGAATGGTAATGCTACCGAGCTTGGTATGCTAACTGTCGGTAGCCTATACATCGTGAAATCAACCAAAATACTGATGTCACTGGCTTTAATTTGATAATGGCATGTTAGTAGTACATTTAATATCAGTACAGTTGTTTAATTACTACATTTACGGTCTGTAGCCTGGTGATCTACAGCCTCTGCCACCTTAGCCACCGCTAACCATCATGTCCGCCATTGTTATCGTTATAAAATGAAAAGCTAGCTTTGGCTCCTCCTGTTCCGTACGTAGCCGTTAAGGGCGAGTAGTGACCATCAAATAACCCTACATAAATCGACCGAATTCAGGGTATGATACGGGCATTTTCAGTGCCCTGCATTCTGCTGATTTTGTCAGTGTGGCCCCCTAACCCCTGAAAGTCGGGGCTCGAAGGGCTCAAGTGGTCGACATGGAACACACTCATAGTAACTGTCTCTCAAGAGGAGTTTGAAAGTTCAACATTACGTCACCCGGGCTTTTAGGCACCCAGTGCCTTTTAAGCTTGACAGCACCATTGAAAAAATTGGTCAAGTGACCACACATTTTTGAAGTCAGCCATTTAACTCATCCTGCAAACAAAGAGAGCCTCTTTGCATTTGAAATAAGCACATTTAAGTTAAAACAAACAGTTTTTTGCCTTCCAAACTAAAATTTCTATGATCACGTTTTTTTTGACAGTTCCCTAGAAATAGGGGGTGGCACAACTTCCCCACTGGCACAAATCACCACACTTTCCCCTATTATGCAAATCAGTTGATAACGTCATCTAGCGACGTCTCGTGACTTTTGGGAGAGCTAACAGCGAATTTCCTTACAGAGGAGTTGGCAACCCTGCTAGGTAATGTCCTTGCATGCGAACAAGCCTTTCAGCCTTGCCATGGGCATGTAGCTCCATGATTCACACTCGTGGATCTAATCTAAACATATGCAAAACCCACACATTATTACAAGGAACGGCGCAGAGTGTGCTTTTAACGTTACCTATTTAATCAGAATCAGAATCAGAAAGGTTTTTACTGCCAAGTAGGTTTTCACCTACCAGGAATTTTTTGTGGGACGTTGGTGCAAACAACAAACATACACAATGAACTAAACAAATATTAGTTATTATACACATAATAAGTTATTAATTATAGGAAAAACTAAATCTAGAATATATAAAAAAATGTACAGAATATATTAAATGGAAAATGCAGGACTAGTGTGCAATACAGAGTTCAGGATTAGTCCGTGTTGGGGGGCTGGGGTCCAGGGCCTTGTTAATGAGGCCAGCCGCAGACGGGAAGAAGCTGCTCTGGTGGCGTGAGGTTTTGGTCCTGATGGACCGCAGCCTTCTGCCGGAGGGGAGGGTCACAAAGAGTTTGTGACCAGGGTGGGAGGGGTCGGCCATAATCTTCCCTGCACGCCTCAGGGTCCTGGAGAGATGGCAAATTGCAGCCAATAACCTTCTCCGCTGAACGAATGACACGCTGCAGTCTGCCATTGTCCTTGGCAGTGGCAGCAGCGTACCAGATGGTGATGGAGGACTTGAGGATGGACTCAATGATGGAGGTGTAAAAGTTCAACATCATTGCCTTTGGCAGGTTGAATTTCTTCAGCTGCCGCAGGAAGTACATCCTCTGATGTGCCTTTTTGGTGAGGGAGATGATGTTTAGCTCCCACTTGAGGTCCTGGGAGATGGTGGTGCCCAGGAAGCGGATGGACTCAACACTGTCAACTGGCGCGTCTCTCAGGGTGATGGGGGTGGGTGAAGCTGGGTTTTTCCTGAAATCCACTATCATCTCCACTTCAGCGCATTGAGCTCCAGATTGTTCTGTCCACACCAGGTCACCAGATGGTCAATCTCCCATCAGTAGGCAGACTCATCCCCACCAGGGATGAGCCCAATGAGGGTGGTGTCGTCCGCGAACTTGAGGAGCTTGACGGACTGGTGACTGGAGGTGCAGTTGTTGGTGTACAGGGAGAAAAGTAGAGGGGAAAGAACGCAGCCTTGAGGAGAACCGGTGCTGATGGTTCGGGGGTCAGAGACATGTTTTCCCAGCCGCACGTGCTGCCTCCGGTCAGAGAGGAAGTCTTTTACCCACCTGCAGATGGAGTCAGGCACACTCAGCCGGAGAAGCTTGTCTTATAGCAGAGCCGGGATGATGGTATTAAAGGCAGAGCTAAAGTCCACAAACAGGATCCTGGCATATGTTCCTGAGGTGTCCAGGTGCTGGAGGATGGAGTGAAGGGCCATATTTACTGCATCGTCTACAGACCTGTTAGCTCTGTAGGCAAACTGAAGGGGATCCAGTAGTCAGTGATGGTTTTGAGATGCCGCAACACAAGCCGCTCGAATGACTTCATCACAACAGAGGTCAGAGCTACGGTTCTGTAGTCATTAAGTCCTGTTGTCATTAAGCAACTGAAACATTATTTTGCTGTGGTATATAACCAGGGTTGCCAGGTCTGTGTGACAAAACCAGCCCAATGGCCAATCAAAACCAGCCCAAAACCAGCCCAATGGCCAATACAACCAGCCCAATATTAGACAGGGTTTTTCCTTGAAAAAGTGTCGTGACAGCTAGATAGATAGTAGTATATCAGCTAGACATAGATAGTAGTATATCAGCTATCAGCTATGACAGCTAGATAGATAGTAGATATCTATTTTTTTTTAGCGGTGGGTCTGGGAGTCTCGTGGCAGACTGAGAGCATGGTGCTTGTGTGTATGTGGGCGTGTCCCACGTCGCGTCACATGCCCCATGTGTGTACGTGCTGATCTGAAGTTTGGTAGGATTTGGGTATAAATAAATCATTTAATTTAAAATATGGATTTGTATTCATATAATTTGCATGCAAAATAGGTCTTCACGAACCAGCGGACAGAGAATTTAACCCGCGGCAACACTTCAAAAGAAGCCCAATTCCGCGGTAAAACCGCGTACCTGGCAACACTGTATATAACAGCAAACTATGCCTATGCTGTTAGCTGGCTTATTTTAAAGCCGCGTTCACAGACTATAATTTATATTCCAGTACATGATTATTTTCAGCAATAGGAGTATGACAAGTCTATGTATCTAATGCAAGGTTATGTTGTGTTCATTTTGTCTTTCATCATAAACACAAAGTCTCAAACTCATTGGTATCTCAACAGTTTCTATTTTCAAAACAAACGAACATAAACAAATACGTTGACAAATTGTCATGCCATAAACACAATATACCGACCACCAAATATGTCATTGTCCATTTTGATATCGTCCTTCTGTGGCTGCGGATATTATCCATTCAAAGAAAAACCGGTAGTACTCCGTGTGGCAAACTTAAATCCGTACAGGCTGATTTATGGTCAGAGACGCAAGCGCAAGAGGCCCTTGCAAGCCCCAAGCGTGTCTTTTCACGTCTTGCGTGCGTCGGCTGATTTTTCTAGACTTGCGCCAAAATGTACCCAAGATTTACACAAGCCTCGCAGCCTGCAAGGCTGTGATTGGTCTGCTGGTTGGTTGACTACATCCTGTCTGGATGTCAATAACCCATCGTAATGAACCGAAACCACTTGTAATGAACCGAAGTTTGTTTGAATTGTTTACTTTGATGAATATGCTATTCGCTAACGCGGTCTCTTTGGAATTTCCCCTATACGTTAGCATTAAGCTAACATAGTTTCTATCACAGTTTAAACATGCAATTCTTTGTGAAACGAATGTTACGAGATGAGATTACTAAAATGTATTCTGCATGTCTGCTCAGTTTTACAGTGCTACCCAAGTAAAGGTTTGAAAATAGCTTCAGACTTTCTGTTAGGGAAGCTGTTTTCTATCTGCCGAGCAAATGACTCATCTTTGCAACACGGACAACCTTTAAGGGAGCATGGATTGCTATGAGTACATTTACACAACAATGTGACACCGTTGCAGAAGCATGCTGGCCCCTTAAGTCCGACCGTTGTGGAAACAGGCTCTCCCGGTCTGTGTGAGTGAATAAAACTCCGACGGTCCGTCTATCTGGAAAGCAAACCTTTTGCAAAGAAACGCCAAAGGCTCCGTAGGTTTCAATTCATGGGTACCAAAGACGTCACTTCTGTGAAGCCTGCAGCCATCTTTGTGTCCGACTCAACCAGTATTCCCATTGTATTACGCATTTTTTGTACCCAATAGTAGCTAGTAAGTCATATATAATAATATGTAGTAATCATATAATAATAATAATAATAATAATGGTTAGATATTAACTATATTGTTCAAATTTAGACTTTTTAAAATGAGTATTTTCTAATTCTATGTTTAGTTAGTAAGCTTTCATAGTTAGCTAGCGAACATGACCAAGAACATAGCACATCTGAATGAGGCAGTAAGACGGCGATATTTAGAAAAAAACATTGATTATTGGCTGCGATCCATATTTACTACCGTCAACTTTATTTTGCCCCTTAAAGTCTACAAATCGTCTGCCACAACTGTCTTTTCCCGACATATACATTTATCTTGTACACAATCAATCCCCATACACCGTAGAGAGCCTGAAGGCTTTCAAGAGTACAGATGCATATCAATATGCAGTTGCAGGATGGGTGAACGACACCAATAAATGGCCTCTGGAGGCAAAACACATGTATGTCATCACAGGACATCTAAGGCCCAATTTACGCCAAATTTACACACAGGTTTTCGCGATGTCGGCGCACAGATTTACAGATGTCGGTCGAATTTCAGCCGACAGCCCCGTACCATTCGCCCGACATCCCCAAAGTGCGTATAAACGCGAAAAACGCAGATTTTCTCGCGGTACCATCGAATCTGAGGCGGGAATGTCATACTCATATCTGCTCACGACTCCCGCGAAAAAGCAGAATTGCCTAAATGAACGCACTGATTGCCCTCGTTTTGACAATGGTCTTCCCTTATCTCCACTTCAAACTTAAACTGGTGCATCTCCATAATCGTGGCAGGAGCCTGTGCCTCCTGTCCGAACTCGAGATGGTATGTACATTTTCATTGTGATTTTATCTTACCTTCACAGCATAGCTTCATGTAGTAGTTGCAAATTCTCCTAGCTAGGTATGCTAAAATTCTCAATTACCTTTGTCAGGAGTAGCCTTCTTCTTTGCAATCCGCATACACACCATATGGAAATAAAACATCTGCTGGAATTCACGCAGTAATAGGCCCACATATACTGTATACCTACTTTATACACATCTCTGTTGTAGTAAAGTTTACCCTGATACAGGAATCAATGAGCTATCGAACACATAGATATATTAATTACTGTTACAAACATGCATCAAATCTAATATAAATCAGAAAAGGCAATACATGACTACAAAACCTCAATCGCCGCTCTCCTGTACGCGGTGGTAAAACACCCTATAGGAGAGGATCTTCCACGACTCGGTGCCCGCTTCGCACATCTGGCTGGGTCAGCAGCATTCAGTAGAGTGGTGGGGGCGATTGATGGCTGCCACATCTGGGTGAAGCCCCCAGCGGAAGATGCTGCCTGTATGGCGTCAGAATAGTGCCAAAACACGCGTAATAAATATCTACTCGAGCAACATTCAGGTTTTCGCGAGCGTGAATTTCGTCTGCGCACTAAATTTTAGCATCTGCGATATAAAATTCAACCACTGCGAGCGCAGAGACTGACTTGCTCTCTTTCTCTCGAATTTCTAAAATACACGCGTGAACACTTTTTTGTTCGCTCGAAGGATGATTTTCTGCTCGCAAAGAATAGTTTTGGCACTGTGTGGGCGGGAACTAATGGAGGACGGGCTCTTCTCTGATTGGATGATGTTCATTGAGGCTTGCAGACTCTCTTAGTCACGTCAAATGTCAATCACTTCGACAAACTTCAAACCAACTGACAAAAACTTCTACCAACTTTAAACTTCGACCAACTGTCAAAACACCGGTGAGTAGATTGAGTAGAGTTTTTATTCAGTGTTAGCAGTATTAATATTTAGTGTTAGTAGATCATATATATTTAGTGTCAGTAGTATTTAGATTTCTAGGGTTAGTGTTTATATATAGTATTTAGATTTAGTGTACATAGTAGTAAGATTTATAGTTAGCTTTGCGGCTGGTGATACTCTTTTGAAGGTGAGTACATTACATATTACCAGTGGCGGGTAGAGTACTGAAAATTGGTACTCAAGTAAAAGTACAATTACCTCCTTCAAAATCGACTTGAGTAAAAGTAAATATTCCAATTGGAAAAGTTACTCGAGTAAGAGTAAAAAAGTACTCTGTTTAAAAGTTACTCAAATTACAAGTTACTTTTTTGTGTTGGAGTGTTTGGATCAATGCAAAACATAACATAAGTATTCAGAAAGAAATGCACTCTTGAAACATTTCTTCACAAGTTGCTTCATTGTATCATGTATGTTTTTTTTCATTACTCATCTCATAGATCACACATACATTACTTTTATTTTCATTAAACCTTATTACACACACACTTAAGCTGAGCCAACCAGACAAGACTAGACTACATACTGTAGATCTGATATCAGATCAACTCCAGAGATACACGCACACACGCAAATATCAAGACCGTTTTTTATTAACCATACCAGCGCTATTGATGTGATAAATAATTTCAACATACTGTAGCCTAGGCTATAGCCTACTTGTTTGTGCCCTTGTATATTATAGCAAACGTGCATTCGGACGTTAGCTGGCAACTATGTCAGTCAGTCAAACAAACTGCTAACTTTAACGGTGGCCATCTAGTCGTTACGCTAGCTGCTAACATTCTAACGTGACTACTGCAGCCAATGTAGCCTAACGTTAAATGGAAACGTCTTAGCAGTATAGAGTTTTATCAAAGAGTATAGAAGTACCTCTATACCCTTTGGTTTTATGTGCAAGAGTTTGCACTGCGCCTTGTGCATAGGATGTGAGTTTGTAAAATGGTAAAGGATGTAACATTTATCTCCAGGACTAGCTGCAGTACAGATAAAACAAATGCAACTCACCTGAACATGTTTGCGAAGGTTCAATGTGGAGTTTTTGAACGCTATGAAATGACAACAATGCTGCGACCTGTGGAGGGCGCGTCTATAACGCATAGCTAACTGACCTCTCCGTTTTTACCCTCTGGTTGCCGTGCGCTTGTATTCCAGTAAACAAAGATATGTGTACTTTTATCACAATACTCATTTTAATGAAAGCACAATGGAAATGTAACGGAGTAAAGAGTAGAATTCTAGTTCAAATATTTACTTGAGTAAAAGTGCAGACTTTATAAAGGAACGCAAAAAGTACTCGTTACCCGAAAAATGTACTTTTTTACTCATTTGCGTTCCTTGTAACGCGTTACTACCCACCACTGCATATTACAGTATCGATAGTTAGCGAAAATGTAGCCTCAAAGGATAGCTAATGTTAACGTTCAGTAAATGACTCCATTGATGCCAGCTAGCAATGCCAGTTTCAAGTTAATGTAAACATTTGTTTTGAGTCTTGAACAACTTACATAGAGTAGAGAGTAAGGAATCATTCATGTTTAAACGTTAAAAGTGTTGTATACTAATAATAGGTCGGGCTACAATTGTTGCAAAGGTTGGTTGGATGGTTTTCCCCTTAAATGTGCACGCGAACAGTTTAGAGTGAGAGAGTGTTGCGTTCAGATACCTGTAAGTATTCATAATGCTCGTTTGTTTAGTTATGCTGTTATCAGTCAATGTTTGTTAGACATGGCATTGATGTAGTAAATGCGTTTTATGATCGCGGGTGCATATTTAATGGATGCCGGTCTAGCGGTTGCATTATAAACATGGATAATCTTTGTTAGCCTCTAGTGACATGCATGGTTGTCAAGTATCTCTGTTGTATTCTGTTTCCTTTGCAGAACCACACACACACTCCTTTAGACTCCATTCTAGATCAAGCACCATGGCAGCAGAAGAATCAGCACCAGCATCTGTGGGGAACTGCGGGGTAAGTTTTTGTCAACTATACTTCCACATGTCCTTAAAGGCATTTTGCAAATACAACTAAGCATGTGAATGTATTGTGTTGCTATGCTATCAACAAGCACAGTGTTCTATCATAAACCTAAAGCAATGCCCTTGTGATAGAGGATATGAACATTTTATGTTGATGCTCTTTGACAGGACACCCTGAAACACCAGATGCTGATGCGGCTGCTCACAAAGTTCGGGCTAGGTTTAACCAGGCAACCCATTGACCTTGAATATTTTGAATTCATCTGCCGGAATGAGATTTACCTTTGGAATGCCTTATCACAGCATATCGACATGCCAGCAGAGTTTCTGCCAGAAATTTTAGCAACATCAGTGACGAACAGCTTGATGTTGTGGTGCAGGCCATTATGACTGAGATGCCAACAGCAGGCTATCGCATGGTGAGGGGAAGGCTGCGATCGATGAACTTAAAAGTTCAGTGGAGGAGCGTCGCAGCGAAAATGCACCGTGTGGACTCCCTTGGCATTCTGTCGAGACTGAGTGGATTGGGCTGCATAATTCGCCGCACTTATTCTGTGAGAGGGCCCCTTTCTCTGTGGCATGTTGACACTAACCATAAACTTATCAGGTCGGTGAGGGTGTTTTTTGTATATTGGAATGGTTGTTCTGTTACTGATATGGTGAATACATTGTATTGATGGAACTCAAATTCTGGCCCTCAGGTACAACATTGTTCTGTTTGGTGCAGTGGCTGGGTACTCCAGAAAGGTGATGTGCCTTAAAGCCGCCACCAACAACCGGGCATCAACAGCATTTACTGCCTTCAAGGAAGCTACTGAAAGATATGCGATTCCTTCACGGTAATGATTTTGCTCTTTCAAACAATCATTTGTAATGTATATGCATTGATTCATTAAGCACGTAGTTGGAACCGAGGTAATATAAAGCAAGAGCAATATTAAGTCTCAATGTTTAATATAGGAATTTCCCAGCAATCCTGACGAAACTCACCTCAGTGTTTCTTGTCTTCTAAATATTATACTGTCTGTATTACAGAGTTAGAGCGGATCAAGGTGTTGAGAATGTCGACATTGCCAGATATATGTTTACAGTTCGGGGATTTGACAGAGGAAGTTTTATGTCAGGCAAAAGCGTTCATAATCAAAGGTTTGTAATGTTTTAACACATGCATTCAAGAATGTTTTGTATTAGGCTTTATGCTGTTATGTTTGGTTTGTATTATTTTCTAATATTGTTGCCATCAGAATTGAACGTCTTTGGCGGGATGTGATAACCTGTGTTACATCCAAGTATTACAACATGCTACAGAGTCTGGAGCAGGATGGCGTACTTGACATATCCTCATCAGGTTAGAACATTCTTTGTTAATACAATGGTCTGAAGAACAGTACCAATGGGCAGTTTTCACTACATATCTAGTCCATCTCCCCCACCCCTTACTTTACTAACCATGCACAGTACAGCATTTATACACCCAACTTACCTTTTTTTCTATCATGGGCTAGAAAATAAAAATGGCAGGGTGTATGCTTCTGATGGGACATTGGCTCAGTGATTAGTCAGTGTAGCAAGGTCAGTGAAAATACTCTTTACTCTACTTTAACAGAGGACCTGTTTGCTGTCCATATGGTGTTCGTGCCAAAACTGAGGGTGGATCTCGAAAGTTTTGTCACGGCCTGGAACAATCACTCCATGAGGACAGAGCGGAACAGGACCCCAGAGCAGTTGTGGCATTTGGGCTTGATGGCTACACATGTTGATCAGCCAGAAGATATAGAGGCATGTTTTCCTTGTTAGACCACATACAGTGTTCATACGTTTTGTAAAAGTTCAATATTAAGAGCTTTCATTTGATATGCAAATCTAAATTTTGACCAAAATGCCACACCCCTTTTGGTCAAATGACAATATGTGCCACCTTGGTAATTTATTTTGTATTCTGTTCAGGAGCCAGACATTGACTGGGACATTGCCACTGACCACACTGGTGAGACACCTGGAGCCATTATTGTGCCAGATGTGGACTGCCATATCAGTGCTGAGAAACTGGCAAATGCACAGAGCATTATTGACCAAAGTGATGTTCCGGCAAAGGAATTATACCTTCTTTACCGTGAATGTTTGTTTGGAACTGACTGATTTTACACTTGGTTAATAAAATTCAGTCTGATTAACTGGACGTCTCAATTGTGTTTATTTTTAATTAAGAGCATAAACAAAGTGCTGATAACAGTCAGCAAACATTGAACATAAGAAAAAAGTAAGCATTAAACATAAGAAAACAGTAAGTAAACATTGAACATAAAAAAACAAGAAAAGTCATAAACATGGAACATAAAACATTCAGAACCTTGAAAAATCAAAGCCATGTCTGATTGCATTGCACATCAAATTTTTAAAATCGGTGTAGCTACCCATGTGATTCACGGGTAGCGTAACCGTCTGTGCACAAGCATTTATGGTGGGGAAGCAGATGGTGTGGCTCCCATGACGCGTTGAGCAGTCATGCTCAAATTCAATTATAAATTTAAATTCTTGCTCGTCAAGCGGTTTGTGGCCCTGTCCAGTTAGCCACTGGCAAAACCTGCTTACCGTGATCCCATCCTCTTCTTCTTCTGGAAACATACAGTATAGGACAGTTGTAAAGGGTTAATAGGAACAAACACCTATTTTAAAATGATCATAAAAACATAATATCTTCACCTTTATCTTCAAATTCACTCATTAGGTCCTGAAGATAATTGACAACTTTGGATTCGCGCTGACGTCTCATAGTTCCCACTTCCGAAAACGAGGGTGCTAGGGCTCCTATGAGGAAGTCTGCATCTATGCAGCTCCTATGAGGAAGTCTGCATATTTGGCGCCATCGTGAGTTGAAGGAGACGCTAAGAAAAATGTCGTTACAGCAGATATTTAAAATAGACGCCGCCAACTTCAATTAATATTTATTAGAAGCTGTTTGTTTCGTGTCGCTTTGACGGTATTGAACCGTATCACAGACACCGATGGCCTGATGGTACCGTGAGATTGAGTTTAGAAAAGTAATAAATAACCCTGGATTTATGCTTCTACTTAAACTAACTATGACTAACTTGGACATTCGAGAATAATACTAGACATAGACATATATGTATTATGTATACATACATACATACATTCATACACATATGTTATATATATATGTCTATGTTAAAAACGATCATGGTGTCATCTCGTGCGTAGTTGGGCTACTGCTAGAATACCTGGAGTCATTTACTGAACGTTAGCGTTAGCTATCCTTTGAGGCTACATTTTTGCTAACTATCGATACTGTAATATGTAATGTACTCACCTTCAAAAGAGTATCACCAGCCGCAAAGCTAACTATAAATCTTACTACTATGTACACTAAATCTAAATACTAAATATAAACACTAACCCTAGAAATCTAAATACTACTGACACTTAATATATGATCTACTAACACTAAATATTAATACCGCTAACACTGAATAAAAAACACTACTAACACTAAATACAACTACTAAATATAAATATTATAACGACTGCTGCTGTACTATTCTGCTCTTTCTACACTTTCTGTCTCTTCTGCCACGAAACCCACAAAGCGAAGGTTGCTATATATGATATATGGAGCACGAGATCGCTGTAGGTCGACGAATAACCGAGAGCAAAACTCTACTCCCGTTTGGCTCACGGGTAAACGAGAGGCCTCTCCGACGGTATACGATTAATTGCCAAGAAGCATTGTTAAAGCAAAGAAACAATCTACCGAACACAAATGTCCTTACATTTTGTGCTGAGTTTATTTCATAGCATTTACTTTGAGTTATAAAGATGGTTATCTTACCTATTTTGTTGTCCCTTTTGTCTCTTGACTCAGTTGGAAGGTTTCAGCATGGAGGATGGGGGAGCTGCTAATGGATGTATTTCCAGGTCCCAGACCCATTCCCACCCAACCCCAAACGGAAAAACGTGTGTGAAAAAAGTGTCACTTCTCTGTGTGCCCATGCGTGTTGAAAGTGGTCCCACTCCCTTCATTGCACTGTTCATGAATTTATGAAACTGACCCTAGTGATTTGTGTAACGCAATAGGAAAGTAATAAAAAGAGAATAAGAAAATGAATAATGCAATGTATGCTATGGAGGAAAGTTACAAAGGGGAAGCTGGTGAAATATACAGTACTAGATTATGCATATTGTAAACTGAAGTTGCAATGTATGAAAATGCTGTACAAATAACTTTAGCACATTTTCAGCTAGATCACAGTATTGACTGCACAGAGACAGGCTGCATAATATTCCTATACACTTTGCTTAAGTTTGTTGTATAGCCTAAGGGTGATGTTCCAACACGAGATTAAGGGTTCAAATAAATACATAACTTAATAATAAACTTTGATTTAATAGTAAATGTGTGAGATGTGATGAGATCAAGGGTTGATGGGTCATCAATCAATGCTCCTATAAAAGTAACAGAAAGAACATTTGTCTCTAAACAAAGAGAGATTAGGAAAATGTGACTATTGACTAAAACACTTGCCATGTCAGATATTTCAGACACCTCCTGGGATTCACTGGAAGTTCTAACGCTTAAGTAGTTCATGAACGCGAATTTTATGGTGAAATCGTGTTGTGTTTGGGGTTGTAATGACAAATGTACCAAGCCTAGTAGAGGATGGTTATTATAATTATCAAAGCACTATTTTAGCAAATTCTACGTTAATTATCCTTTTATTAACAACACAAGAGGTCCACGCATATCAATGCTTATTGTCCCATTCTGCCTGCGCACGCTGAAAGCTGAGCTAACATAAAGCTATGTCAACTTTGTTATAAATAAACAAACCACACACAGTGGCGTGATCTGGCTTGGGTATGATACGGTTGCTTTATCTTTTTCATAATGCAGGTCGTCCAAATCCTGATTCTGACCACACTGATTTTGCCTCATCACAACATATGGAACCTGAGATAACCATCTCCAGTCCAACCACATCTGCTAAGAGATCATAAATCCTCAAAACTGCTCATGTACAATAACATGACAAAGGTTTCAATAAGATCGATAGATAGGTACTTTATTTATATCTGTATGGACAAATTCTTGTGGCCACACTAAAAACTGGAAAGCTACAAACGGTCCTGAAAATCGTTCATGTTAAGTTAGATATTGTAGCGATCTCAGTCACTACGACTTTATACTTCAATTGGACGTTGCAATATTACCGTTATTCGCCAACAAATATCAACAGGAACGTCTAGTTTTTCAGTTGACAAGATCATCCACATAAAACGTGTTGTAATCATATTCATAATTATGATTGAACGTGTTCGTACCTTTGTTAAATTACATGGAAAATCATATTGGTTTGTTAAGGTTGACTATGGTTGAAGTTGGTAGAAGTTTTTGTCAGTTGGTTTGAAGTTTGTCGAAGTGATTGACATTTGACGTGACTTCGAGAGTCTGCAAGCCTCAATGAACATCATCCAATCAGAGAAGAGCCCGTCCTCCATTAGTTCCCGCCCACACAGTGCCAAAACTATTCTTTGCGAGCAGAAAAAAAAAAGTGTTCACGCGTGTATTTTAGAAATTCGAGAGAGAGAGAGCAAGTCAGTCTCTGCGCTCGCAGTGGTTGAATTTTATATCGCAGATGTTAAAATTTAGTGCGCAGACGAAATTCACGCTCGCGAAAACCTGAAAGTTGCTCAAGTAGATGTTTATTACGCGTAAATATGGTCACTGCACGAAAAGCAAGATTATCGGGCCCGTATACGCTGTGATACTGCCGCGAATGATCACCATTCCTGGCTGATCGCGGACATTCCCCCGAAAATATCTGTCTGCCGCATACTGACGGAATTTCCCGGGAAGGAACCTGCTAGGGGAGGGGGGCCGATGTGTTTAGCATTCTCACCTCCCGCTGACAGAGGTGCGAAATGCTCTTATTAGCATATTGACTGTCAGCAGTCTAGCCACACACACCCTGCAGCAGCCATTGGTTGAAAACGACAAGGAATTGAATTAAAACGTCTTGTGATGAGACGGAATGAGATTCTGTCTAAAGGTCAGCTTTCAACTGACAAAACGTATCCCCTCCCATTTACAGCTATTGCCCCATAAAAACGAAATAAAAAATTATTTAATCAATATTCTGTCTTTAGGGTTTTGGTCCGGGGTTATCACATTTCTCGATTCACCTTCCGTTTTCAGAGTTGTGCCTTTAGGGTTTTGATTCCGTGGATGTCACGATTCTTGCTTTGCTTTGCCTTTCATTTTCAGAGTTCGAGGATTGCAATGTACTTTGGAGGCTATTCCTGAGCTTCTTCTCTGTAATGTTCTTGAGATTCACTTTTGGCATGTAATTATATAGAGTCGGGCTTACTCTGATATTGAGTTAGTCATTTCGCAACTTGGGACATGTTTGCCACTCGTGAATATCTATCCTGTGTCTTTTCAGGTAGATTTTGAAATCTTGCGCGAGCTTCGAACCTGCCCTCTTCAGGTTAATGGTATTGTATACCTGTGTCTAACAGATCAAGCTCGTCGGTGCGACCAAGTACCTGGTTTATCATTCCTCCCTCCTCCGGCGTATTTCTCTTCTGTTACTGGAGCGTGTGAATTGGGAATTGTTTAGTGGACTTATGTGACGTTTTAATTATGTTCACGTAAAGGCGCCCGAGGCAACATTAGAAACTTTAGACTCGAATAATAAACATTCAATTTCTAGTCTTTTTTAGTCTTTTCTTTTTTCTAGTAGGGATCGAACCTGTGACTTTCAGGTTTTTTAAATCAGTGAAGCAGTGACGGGGTGCCTCCCCTGGCGGGGCGGGTGGGGGGGGGGGGGGGGGGGGTGGGGGTGTTACATACATGTACACTGCATGTAAACACTCACTAGCCATGCCATCTCTACATTGTGCAAGTGAGTTGTTCTACAGGGCTACTCTAAGCTTACTCTGACCTTATATTTGCCAGAGAGGTTCTCCCACCTCTTCTTTAAAAGTTGGGGTTTAGGCCCCCAAGCCCATGATTCTTGATGAAGACCCTAGTGAAAATATATGCTGCCTTAACATCTCGCCTCAAATCCCTGACACAATAATAACCACACTGATCATTGCAAGGTAAGCAACTAAGGAAACCATTTACAGTAAACCCCTATTAGCTACCATATGAGTAATTTTTTTTACTTACTCAAATCCCTTCTCTGCTGAATTCCTCTTTCCCGTGAAGAGTTGCTTGTTTTCACCTCTCCACGGGATTAAGGCCCTCGTGTCCTCATCTGCCCCTAGGCACGTGAAATTACCATGACAAAAACAAAACACACAAAGATGATTGAAAGCTACAATTATTTCTAGAAGGACAAGCTTAGATAAGTATCGTAACGGTATTAATTATCGGAAGGCATTTGTTAACGGGCAAACGTACGCGTTGTCATGTTAACCCGTTATTTAAACTGAGGATATCCATTGTTAATCCAGTTAGTTTAGCATAATTGATAAGATCCAATGGTATCTAATGCTACCTAGCTAGGTATGCAAACTGTCGGGATCGTAAACTACACAAAAATACACATTTTAACCCATTGTTAATCCACAACGCATATTGATTTTATTCATACACCTGTTGCTTTGAATCTGTCAGTTAGTGGGTCAATTGTATTGCAGCAGGCACTTTACAAGAACCAAGGCCGAGCGCTTGGTTATCTAAAGTTGTTGTTTTAAAATGAATTTTTTTCACAGGCGTCCTGAGGAACATCCTGCGGTGTGTTTAAATCCACCCCGACATCTACGCGCAGATGTTGGCGGTGTCGGGAAAAAACGTGTGTAAATTGGGCCTTATACATAGGTTTTCGCGATGTCGACACAGCCGACATCTGTACACCGACAGTTTTTTTAAACGCAAATGTAACTGTCGGTGTACAGACGTCGGCCGAATTTCAGCCAAATGGCACGGGGCTGTCGGCTGAAATTCGGCCAATATCTGTACACTGACAGTTAAATTTAGATGCGAAATGAGAGGAGACGAAAGCGAGGCTGCCGGGCTGGCGTTTACTCACAACTGAGAAGACGACCGCATTAACTGCCACTTCCTAGCATCTTCCTCTCAAATGCAAGATCCATCACAAATAAAATGGATGAGCTGAAGCTACAGATGGCAGCAAACGGACTCGTACAGGACTGTTGCATTCTGCTGATAACGGAGACCTGGCTCAACTCATCCATTCCAGATACGGCTATCGAGCTAGCAGGACGCACAGCTCATCGCCAGGACAGGAACAGTAATTCAGGTAAGAGCAGAGGAGGGGGGCTATGCAACAACTACTGGTGTACCAACGCCACGACCATCGATAGCCACTGCTCTCCAGACCTTGAGTATTTAACTGTTAAATGCAGACCCATGTACCTCCCACGGGAGTTTACTGTTGTTATGGTGACTGCTGTGTATATACCACCGGATGCTAATGCCAACTCAGCCCTTACAGCTCACTCACATTGTTGCGTTGTAATGCGTTGATCCAACGGAAGGCGGAGGAGGAGTTTGGCACGTGGGGCTCTGTTGATATCGGAGACGTTATAGTGAGATTGACAGGTCAACAAACCAATCACGTCACTAGCAAGCTTTTACCCTGTGAGTAATAGCATGCTATCATTAGATAGGGTGCTCAGACACCTCGCAAATCCTATGATACGTATTTTTCAGTTACAATAAAGGGTTTTTTACATTGTACAGTGTCTATTTCTCGGTAACTTTTAAAAAATCTAACCAAAAAATAGTCGAACAACCAACTTGTAGGTACAAATACAACCGTCTACGGAGTTTGGCAGCATTTTTTTTTTTTTTTTTGAGCTTGCCGCTCTGTAGACGTGAGCATATACGGGATATGATTGGCTAGCGCCTGTGCTGTCAGTTATGCATGAAAGGGAATTTGATTGGCTGACGCATGCAGGCCCGGTCCGGCGCTGTTCTGGGCCCGGGTGCAACATCGCACAGCCAGACCCCCCCCGCAAAAAAAAAAAAAACCTAGTCTAAATCCGATCAATTAAAGGCACCCAGTGCAACTTTCGAGGCTTAAAAATAAACATTCAATTTCTAGTCTTTTTTACGCGTAGTAAGTTTCAATAACTCCATACCATTACATACCGACATTCAAGCAGCAAAGATGAGACGTCGTTGTGTGGTGAGAACTGATAGAAAATCGATAACAACAACAATCGCCGCCATTTTCTTTATTTTTTTTAACCTGCAATAAATAAAGCAGGCTTCCAGTCAATGGAAAAATGGCTTCTCCCCACCAGCGATTGTTATTGTTTACGATTTTCTATCAGTTCTCACCACACAACGACGTCTCATCTTTGCTCCTTGAATGTCGATATGTAATGGTATGGAGTTATTGAAACTTACTACGTGTAAAAAAGACTAGAAATTGAGTGTTTATTTTTCATTGAATGTTTACATAAAGTTGCACTGGGTGCCTTTAAACAACATCAACACAACTGAACTGAAAGCATGCAGCCGCAGCGGACTGTCTTGATTCCCCATTGCCCTACCTTAAAACTGTATGCGTTGTGTCTTGGCCGCAGCAAATCTTGCGATTATGTCACTGTAATCCACTTGTCTTGCCGTGCGGTTTTCGATGGACAACACAGCCAACGCAGACAGTCTAGTGGATGCGCCAACATCTGCCTCAGGGCCCGTATCCTCTGCCGTTTGTCTACTAGGCCTACTCAGCCAAGATGTATAAATTCGCATTTTCTGCCTCCTTTTTTGTACCTTCGCTCCTCCGTTTACTTTCCTTTCTCTTTAGTGAACCGGATTTGTGTCCCGACATTTTAGCCTACAAAAGGCGGCTGCTTGCTTCAGGTTGGGGTTAATTGTTGCGTAAAAACTCAGTGCAGTTCATGCTCCCAAAGGTTGCGCGTGTTGTCATTTGCTTGGCAGATAGAAAGCTGTTTCCCTAACAGAAAGTCTGAAGCTTGAAGTTCTTTTCAAACCTTTGCTTGGGTAGCACTGTTAAACTGAGCAGACATGCAGACTACATTTTAGTAATCTCATCACGTAACATTCGTTTTCTAAAAACAATCACATAGTATTGCATGTTTTACTGTGGTAGAAAATACGTTAGCTTAATGCAAACGTACATGGGAAATCCTATAGACACCGTGCTAGGTATTAGCATCAATTAATTCACGTTAATGTTTTTGTATGAGCCTGACATTTGCTCTGCAGATAGATAACAGCTTCCCTAACAGAAAGTCTGAAGCTTGAAGTTCTTTTCAAACCTTTACTTGGGAAGCACTTCTTAAACTGAGTAGACATGCAGAATATTTTAGTAACCTCATCTCGTAACATTCGTTGATAGAATGCAGGCTGCGAGGCTCGCGTCTAACTAACCAGCCTGCGTCGCGATTTTCCCACGGGGGGAGGGGGGTGTGATACATGTGTTTTGATACATTTAAAAAAAAAAAAATCGCTAACAGCCAATAGGGAGATTGCGTTGCACAGGCCACAGGGTCAACTTGTGCTGTTAGTTGACACACTCGATATATCAGAAAGGATCAAAGAGAACGGGCCCCCCTCTACACGGGCCCGGGTGCATTTGCTCCCGTTGCTACCCCTTCAGAACCGGGCCTGGACGCATGCATTGCCTCTCGAAAAGTTGAACATGCTTCAATCTTGCCGCAAGCAAAGCATGAAATGCAACGCACGCGAACCAAACGGAGCCACATGTGAGTGTGCTGTTAGTCACTTGTACAATGCCATCAGCCTTAATCAGAACACCTATCCAGAGGCAGTACACGTAATAGCAGGCGACTTCAACCATGCTGATTTAAAGGCTAAGTTTTACCAACACATAAAATGTGCTACCACGGGAGAAAATACTCTGGATAAAGCCTACTCAAATATCAAGCATGGTTATAGGGCTACACAGCTACCCCACCTTGGCTTGTCTGATCACATGTCCCTGCTACACTTACCGGCATACACCCCCCTTAAGAAAAAAAGCCCCCACACACACACACAACAAATACTATAAAGAATTGGCCTGATGATGCCTCTCAGCAGCTGAAGGACTGTTTTGAAACCACCAACTGGGATATCTTCCAGCACCAGGACCTGGAAGTATACACCTCAGCTGTTCTGGGCTACATCAAACACTGTGTCGACACTGTCACGGTGGACAGGCGCATCCGGGTGTATCCTAACCAGAAGCCCTGGATGACAAAAGAAGTCAAAGTGCTGCTGAAGGAAAGGTGCGGCGCCTTCAGGTCTGGGGATGAGGCACAGTACAGGACTGCCAGAGCCAACCTGAGGAAGGGCATCAGGGAGGCCAAGACAGAATACCAGAGGAGGATTGAGGACCACTTCAGCAGCAACAACATATGGCAGGTGTGGCAAGGGGTCCAACACATCACCAACTACAGGTCCAGTGTGACGGTCTGGATGAGACCGCACAGAAACGGTGCCATTCCGGCACAGTAGACAACGATACACAATACACTCAACGCACGGTACACGGACATTCAAATGCAAAAACATTTTCACGGACATACAGAATACATACAAGAGACTTTGATACATGGTAAGACATTTATTTTGTAGGTAAACATCGAGAGGGATAAGAAGTGTAAGTTACCAGTTACAAGTGTGGTTCCGGGGGGAGATTGGGCAGGTTTACTCGGTTGGTAGTAGTGGGGATAACGGAGATCGCCCTTGTCAATCGGCAGCTGTGTTGAGTATGTATTTTGCTACAGGGAAACCTGATTGAAATGCATGGACTTGATATGAAGCTGTTTGTATCTTGTATGATGACCCATTTTTCTATTAGAGTGTTTCATGTATTTTGTATGCTGATTGATTTATGAAGTGTACCCCCTATCTGTAAATGGTGTTGGTCCCTGGTGTATATGTATCGGTTGGTTTGTCAAATGTGGAGAGCTGGGGGTTTTACTCTGATAGAGAGAGTGGAAGCACTGCTGATGTTTGCCCTCCTGTGTGTGAGGCCAAGCAGATGACTGACTGAGCTGGATATTCTTGTCTTCACTGGGGGGGGAAGCTTGTACTGGGGATTGTAAATAATTTTGTCCTGCTTTATCTATAAAGCTCCTGCAACTGCTTTGACTCTGAGTTTTGGTCAGACCCACCCGCACACGGCGACACCGCTCGGTCCCGTTACATCCAGCAACCTAACTGCAGCCGACGGTGATGACTCGCTGGCTGAGGGGCTCAACTGCTTCTTCACCCGCTTTGAGGTCGATACACCGGATGTGACCACGCCACTTCCAGTAGACCCCTGCAGCCGCACCCTCACAGTGCAGGCACAGCAGGTAAGGCGTGTTCTGCGGGCAGTGAACCCAAGGAAAGCCGCTGGACCAGATGGTGTGACTGGGACAGGGTTCCCACGGTACCTGGAAACCATGGAAAACATGGAATTTATTTTTTCATTTTCCAGGTTTGGAAAAGTCATGGAAACTGGGCAAAAGTGAACACTTACATGGAAATTGAAACAGTTGTCCTGGAAAATTTTATTGGATGATGTGAAAAATAGTACTATTGAGCACAGAATTAAGATGCGTTTATAAAAACCTTTACATGTGAACAGCTTTTACTGTTGATAGAAATGGATGATCCCATGTTGTAGATGTAGAGCATGCTCTTGGCATCCTTTCTGGTATATTGGATGTTGGAATTTGATGCAGGCAACCTGGTGAAATGGACTTTAAAAGTATAGTTTCGGATTGGTGTACTTCGGGAATATAGCCAAGAAACGTTACTCGCGATCTCAATAGAAGGGTCAAATACATTTCCCAGCCAACATGGGAGCCTTGACATCTACAGTGAAACATCTTACGCAAGTTAGGGTTATTGTTTTAACTGTGCGGTACACCTGGGTTTATCAATGTTAGGTAGTAAGCAGTGCAATCTTGCTAACTAGCTGGCTGCAACTTGTTGATTTTTACCTTGCTTTTAAAATACTAGAACTATGTTTGATCCCCATATGCAGTTTTACTCATTGACTTTTCCTAAAACCGTGTTATTCACCACATTTAGGGGAGTTTGTTTTGAATGTGGATTCATTAATGATGGTTAGCAAGCACATGCAGGTCTCAGCAGGGACGGGAGGAAGAGAGGGCCGTGGGAGCTGGGTTAGAAACGTGTCCCACTGGGGTGAGAGTAACGGGATCGGTGAAGGGAGAGAGAGACAGGGGATCGGTGGAGGGAGAGAGAGAGAGAGACAGGTGATCAGTGGAGAGAGAGAGAGAGGCAGGGGATTGGTGTAGGGAGAGAGAGAGACTTCTAGCCAACTTCTAGCATAGGTCAACCTCACAGTTGATTGTTCATCTACAGCTTGTTGCATTATTTCATGCATGAATATTATAAAAAAGACATAATCTCTAAGCATTTACAATGTAGACTTGACTGACACATCTTTTAAATCAAGTAAGTAGTCAGGTGTTCTAGGGGGTTGTGTGTGTGAGGGAAGGGGGGCGCTTCAGGGGCCTATAGATCATCACTTTATATGGTACCTGGAAAATCAGGAGGTAGCATGGAATTTTTTTTCAAGGCAAGCGTGGGAACCCTGTGGGAGGGTGCTGAGGGACTGTGCAGACCAACTGGCTGGTGTGTTAAATAACAAATTCAATCAGTCCCTATCCAAGTGCTTGATTTCACCCTGCCTGAAGTCCTCCACAATCATTCCTCTACCAAAAAAGACCACTGCCAGAACCTCTAATGACTACCGACCAGTGGCACTGACACCTATCATCATGAAGTGTTGTGAGAAACCGGTCCGGAGTCACATCACAACAAGCCTGCCACCTACTTTTGACTCCCACCAGTTTGCATACAGCGCAAACAGGGCTACAGAAGATGCTATTGCCACAGCTCTCCACACCACTCTTACACACGTGGAACAGAGAGGAAACTACGCCAGGCTGCTCTTCATAGACTTCAGCTCTGCTTTCAACAGAGCTCATTCCAAGCAGACTGGTCACAAAATTGATGTACTTTCACAACAAATCTGCTTCTGGATCAAAAACTTCCTGACAGACCGTTCCCAGAGGGTTAGAGTAGGATCCCATCTCTCCTCAGCTCTCAGCATCAGCACCGGCTCCCCACAGGGCTGCGTGTTGAGCCCCATACTCTACACCATCTATACCCATGACTGCACCCCCACCCACCCGAGCAATGCCATCATTAAGTTAGCAGATGATACAACTGTGGTGGGACTCATCTCAGGAGGAGATGAGACTGCATACAGGGAGGAGGTGCAAAGGCTGTCAACATGGTGCACCTTAAACAATCTGGTCCTCAACACCTCCAAGACAAAAGAGCTGTTAGTAGATTTTAAGAGGAAAACATCAGACATGCAGCTGTCAAGCTAAAAAGGCACCGGATGCCAAAAAGAGCCCGGGTGACGTAATGTTGAATTTCGAACGCCTTTTGAGTGACAGTTTCTATGCCAACGTTAGCATTACGTAACCCGGTCACCACGTAGGCCGGGCGCTTATTAGCTTTAAGTCTCAGAGTCGTTCGAAAGCCATCAGCTACTTTTTAGTCGCTTAATATTGTGCCTTAACGGACACTACGCACCCGGACACTTTTTAGCTATCAGTCAGAGAGTCTCAAGAGTTGTTCGAAAGCCATCAGGTACTTTTTACACGCTTAATATTGGCTGCCGGTCTTTTGTAAGTAATAACACATCAACAGGTTTTGCGCGCTAGCATCTATATTGCTAATAGCAATTCCTCCTTTTGTGCGACAACATTAAGCGACTAAAACGTAGCTGATGGCTTTCGAACTACTCTTGAGACTCTCTGACTGATAGCCAAAAAGTGTCGGGGTACATAGTATCCGTTTAGGCACAATATTAAGCGAATAAAAAGTTTTAGCTACACCTGCCTGCTGGTAACCAGTAAGTTAGCAATGTCCGCTAGCATGCCCCCGTTGTTCTTTAGTAAAATGTTGTGCAAACAATGCCCTGTTTTGTTCAAATTTAATTGTGGGTGCCGTCAGATATGTCTTAAAATTACAACACATTAAGGACTTTCTTAATTTAAGCACAACAACAGATGAATAGCTTCAAGCTAACAAGATAGCTTGTTACACTAGCACGAGCTAGCTAATGAAATGTGCTGACTTTGATACTATAACCAACTAGCGAATCAACCACTTTCCTACCAAAGTCAAACATCAAGCACATGGTTGTTTTGGTTGGTTTATTGTAGGTCAAATACAAGCAAGCTGGTCTCAGGTAGCAAAGTACAATGCAAGATGCTCTGAAGTAAATCGTGTTAGGGTGACGTATTGGCGTTGGCATAGCAACTGTCACTCAAGAGTCGTTCGAAAGTCAACATTACATCACCCAGGCTCTTTTAGGCATCCGGTGCCTTTTTTGCTTGACACAGCCTATTGTTATAAATGGGGAGCAAGTGCAGGGGGTATCAGACGTTAGGTTCCTGGGCACTCACATTGAGTGTGTTCCATGTCGGCCACTTGAGCCCTTCGAGCCCCAACTTTCAGGGGTTAGGGGGCCACACTGACAAAATCAGCAGAATGCAGGGCACTGAAAATGCCCGTATCATACCCTGAATTCGGTCGATTTATGTAGGGTTATTTGATGGTCACTACTCGCCCTTAAACGGCTACGTACGGAAGAGGAGGAGCCAAAGCTAGCTTTTCATTTTACACCGAAAACAATGGCGGACGAGATAAACGAGGTGGCTACAGTGGAGGCGGTGGCAGAAACACGTAATTGTAAGTATCAGCGGTAATTAAACACTGTACTGATATTAAATGTAATACTAACATGACATTCTCAGATTAATGCAAGTGACATGAGAATTTTTGGTGGAGTTGACGATTATTACCGACTGTTAGCATACCTAGTTAGAAACCATTAGAAACCATTGGGTAAGCATCCCTGTAAGCAAAATGACGTCCCCTAGACGTCCTGTAATGGTCTCTCTGAACGTTCTAAAAACGTAAATGTGTATGGTTCCCGTGACAACTTTAGGACGTTTTGCACGACGTTCCAAGACCGTCCCGAGGACGTTGCGGTGACAACTGGGAAACGTTTTCTATAGGTCATGGTGACGTTATGCAGGACGTTGCAAGCACCTCCCGAGGGCATTGTGGTTACGTCTGGGGAACGTGTTTCTATAGGTCCTGGGGACGTTCTGCAGGAAGTTGCAAGAACGTCCTGAGGGCATTGTGGTGACATCTGGGAAACGTGTTTTAGACGTCCTGGGTACGTTATTCAAGGATGCACCGCGGACATAGCAGGCACGACCGTTTTTGCTGAGCTAAATGAAGAAAATAAAATAATAATAGATCGCGGAGCCGTCATTTTGCTTACAGGGCGCACACACACACAAGTTCAAGTTCATTTATTTTACACATTTCATATGATATGCATAGACACAGACACACACGATTACGGGCATGGGAATTGAACCGTCAACCTTCCTATTACTAAACGAGATCGCTACCTACTGTCCTAACACTGTCTGATTACGATTGTGTCACTTTAACAGGTTTATCACAGTGTGAGACAGCCAACAAACTTAGTCTTTTTTTCCGAGGGTTTGAGGAAAAGCATATTGTAGCAATCTCAGTCACTACGCATTGAGGGTTTTCCGTAATGATTACTTTTTAAATTAACATCCATGGCACATCACGGACGTGCGGGCAGGGAGGCAGAATAACTAGCCAAACTAAGAATGATGAAATAAAATAAATATGAATGCTTCTTTACTGATCTGTGCTATAAATGTAATGTCTGCATGATTCCAATACAATGCATACATAGGAAGGTGACCAAGTGTCTAGCTTTAACATATTGAGCTTTCCATAGGCCTTCAAAGATGCTGCAACAGAACGAAGAGCTCACCGGTCAAATTGTCTGATGGGAATTTCTTTAAAAATCCCGTCTCGCAAGCAGAATCTGGATTTGACAACAATTCTAATATTTAGGCCTATAAAGCAAACGTGCACTGCCCTTATTATGTTTTAAAGGAACAGCCTAATCTGCCGTTAGAAAGTTATTTAACAACACGGATATGCTGCATTTTAAATAAAGCGCAAACCAGTGTTGTTTTCGTCAGGCAAGACGAAAACGAAAATGACGTCGTCAGACCCCTTTTTTCCATGACGAAAATGAGACTAAGACGAACGTCACCAAAGCCATATAAAGACTAAAATGTGATGTAAAATTTAGACATTTTCGTCAGACGAGAACTAGACGAGACTCAATTGTTAGTGAGTGGACGAACAAAGTTTCAAAACATGCTTTTTTTCCGCCAACTATAATATGCGTGCAATGTCAATCAAGAGCTCAGACATCAGAAATGGAGCCAGCTGCTTGTCCTAACAGTCACGCCCCCATCACACACTCAAAGCCTCGCTCACGCGCAGCTGCCGTACGGCTGTACGCACTGTGCGTACCTTCTGCTACGTGAGAAGACGAAAGAGAGAGAGAGTCTGCAATCATGCGCTGAGCCTGGCCAGTGCACAAAGCACAAACAAACGAATAGTGATTAAAGTACAAACAAACGCTTACAAAAGTTATCTGACACACGCTGTTCCCAGCACGACGCATGCATTGCCACTGTAATTCAATACTATGAACGCATATTACAATAGGTAAACTGCAGACAGAGGGGCGCGCAAAAAAAATGCGGTAGGCTACTACGATCTCCCTGTCTAAATGAATGGAGTCATTTGACTTTATGATCAGCATATTCAGGGTTTGCTTCAGTATCTTACACCCCTCCTCCTTATCCGACAATGTATGGCAGCAAATAAAATCGGTGTACGGACAACTAATGGCCGTTGAGTATGCAGAGCTAGAGCTGTGGAAACAGCTAAATGAGTTACAGCCAAATCGCAGTGAGCCTTGTCAAGCCCTGGAAAGTTCGGCAAATTTCCACCCAAACATTCATTGAGTCTTGTTGACAATGCCCGTTTAAACAACGTCTGCTGAGCGGTCATTAAGTACAATCTTAAGACATATCTACGAAGTACGATGACTGACAAAAGACTGACCGGACTTGCTCTCATGAATATTCACACAGATTTGGAAATCGACAGTGAAAAAGTAAAAAAACAATATGCAGAAGGAGAATTCACTTAAATTGTAAGGGCAATATGTTTAGGCTGTAACCCATTATCTGCGCGTGAGTGTTAATGTGCACGGTTTTTTTTTTTGGGGGGGGGGGGGGGGGGCATTACGGAGCAAATCTCCCGACTATTGCGACCGTCATGGTTAAAAATAGCTTGCAACGCCAACACGAACAGTGGGAGAAGGGAAGGGGTAACATAAAGTTCTTAGAATTTTAATACAACAATTTTGCCAGCGAATACAAAGTTCTAATACTTTGCCGGCGAATACAAAGGTTATAAAGTTCTAATATTTCGAGAGCGATTTTAAAGTTGAAACCGACTTAGGGCTCAGATACACATACGCGTTTTTGTAAAAACGCGACGCTAGGAAATACATTGATTCCTATGGTACGGCGCGCTTTCACGCAAAGCGCCCCGTACCAAAGGAATCAATGCATTTCCTAGCGTCGCGTTTTTACAAAAACGCGTATGTGTATCTGAGCCCTTAGTTGACCACACGCAAGTTAACGCAGTTAAACGAAAGCTAAAATAATGTGCTGATTCATTGCCGTTGCATCACCTCAAGCAAAGGTGCAGAGAACATCTAGGGAGGAAGAAACAACAGCCACAACAGCAGCTACAGCTACACAAGGGCATGTTGCAGTAGGTGGCTCATTGTATTTTGTGTAACACATGTATTCAAAACATCAAGCCGGCTTTCTCCCACTACACTTTCATGCTCCGGTAAGTTTTTTTCCTTTGCTCTCGCACGCCCCCTTCAGTGAAGCAGAGGTAATGTTTGCCTTCCCTTAGTTTTTTTCAATGCGGTTTTTTGTCAGATCAGTAAGACTGTAGTATGATAAGCTTTTGAATATCCATGCTGTAGTGTTAGTTGGACAATATTTATCTATCATATAGATGTCATTTCAAAGCTTAATTTAGATTTTTTTTAGTAGACCTAATGCAGCGCTTCTTATGAGGTCAAATTAATTCATCTGAAGTACATTTT
This sequence comes from Sprattus sprattus, assembly GCF_963457725.1. NCBI lineage: Eukaryota > Metazoa > Chordata > Actinopteri > Clupeiformes > Clupeidae > Sprattus > Sprattus sprattus. The sequence goes on along the minus strand of NC_137922.1, from coordinate 3,587,473 downwards.
TAATAGCCAACTCTTGAATGTGCTTTAAAAAATTGTGGTCATGCAAAAGTAAATTAAATAATGAATGTATAGTTAAGGAGGGCCTTTAAGGATGCCTGGGTATAGCATACAGCGCGTGTTGCGGCAGTCACCAGCCAATTGGGCAATATTGGTTGATTTCTTTTAATCCATTCTGAGAGTGATTAACATAATATTAAAATCATAGGCAAAGATTGTTTAGATCAAACAATGTCAGAGTAGGTCTGAAATGGCAGGTTTAATTTTGGCCGGTAAAAAATATGATTGGCTGGTAAAAAATTTCATCTACCAGCCAAAAAGTTAATTTCCAGCCCTGCTTGTACGGGCAGTACGGGGACAGGGAGCCGAGTCGAACGACGGTCACGGAGACGAAGCCACGACCACAACTTCATGCTGCGGCTTCAAACTCACAGGAAAAAAATACCACAAACCTCAAAAGGCACCTGAAGGCCAGTGTGTTTCATTATGATAAATGTATTGGCCTATTAAATAAATACACGCATCTTATGTATATTTGATTTTTGACTAAAACCTTTTGAGTTTTCGTCGGACTAAAACTAGACTAAAACCTTTGGAGTTTTCGTCGGACTAAAACAAGACTAAAACCTTTTGAGTTTTCGTCAGACTAAAACTAGACTAAAACTTTCAAAGATAGAAATGACTAAAATGGGACTAAAACTAAGAAGCATTTCGTCAAAAAGACTAAGACTAAAACTAAATCTAAAATGCCTGCCAAAAACAACACTGGCGCAAACCCTCGGTTTCAAACGAGGAGCGAACTGAGTGAGAAGGATCCAACATGGCCAAGCAGACTAGCCTTAAAAGCTTTTTTTCAGAAGCCAACTGAACTGAACAACAGTGATGAGGGTAAACCTTCTGACGAGGATGAACCTGTCCTGTAATACCTGCAGTGTTGCGCGTTTCCTTTTATTATAGGCCTACTGCGCGCCGAAGAGCCGCGAGCGGTATTGCAGACAGAGATTTTGAAAAATTATAGCACTCGCAGCATATTGAAAATTGGAGCTTTGAACTTAGTTCAAAATTTTGAATTATGAACAATGAACTGAGCAAGTTCATGTAGAAAGTGAACTTTCCAAACACTGAATACCTGACTCATTGAACAGAGCAATGACCATGTTGCGGCGCTCATTTTAACGCCACAGCAGGTTGCGCTTAAAGGCCACTTATTGACGCGCATCAGACATAAATGTTTTTGTTTCCCATTGTAAACTTAGGAAAATAAACATGTTGCATTCTAAACTACCTGATTATGTTATTATTTAAGCTATGCAGGCGGTCAGTTTTCTTCAATAGGCTAATTTAGAAGCAGAAATAGGTTAGATATTTGGCCGGCTTTTCATTAAAATGTCGGTCAAATGAAAAACATTTTTCTGGTTCAGAGAGGACCATCAGAGGACGTCAAGGGGACGTTTTGGAAGGACCAAATGCGAATGTCCCGCAGAGGACCACAGGTAAAGGTTACGGGGACGTTTTTAAAGGACTTCCTGGAGACTTATGCTGAGTGACCAAATTATAACGTTCCTTAATAGTCCGTTTTAAGGCTGATGCGAACGTCACGCAGAGGACCTGCAGGTAAAGGTTACGGGACGTTTTTAAAGGACGTCCTGGGGACATGTGCTGAGTGACCAAATTATAACGTTCCTTAATAGTCCGTTTTAAGGCTCATGCGAACGTCACGCAGAGGACCTGCAGGTAAAGGTTACGGGGACGTTTTTAAAGGACGTCCTGGGGACATGTGCTGATCAAATTATAACGTTCCTTAATAGTCCGTTTTAAGGCTCATGCGAACGTCGCGCAGAGGACCTGCAGGTAAAGGTTACGGGGACGTTTTTAAATTACGTCCTGGGGACGTGTGCTGAGTGACCAAATTATAACGTTCCTTAATAGTCAGTTTTAAGGCTCATGCGAACGTCACGCAGAGGACCTGCAGGTAAAGGTTATGGGGACGTTTTTAAATGACGTCCTGGGGACGTGTGCTGAGTGACCAAATTATAACGTTCCTTAATAGTCCATGTTAAGGCTGATGCGAACGTCACGCAGAGGACATGCAGGTAAAGGTTACGGGGACGTTTTTAAATGACGTCCTGGGGAGGTGTGCTGACAGACCAAATTTTAAGGTTCTCTAAAAGTCCGATTTAAGACTCATGCGAACGTCACAGAAGGACCAAACGTAGACTTGCTACGAACGTCAAAAACGTTCTGGTAACGTCCTCTAGCGAACGTTGTGGCGGGGACCAATTGGGGACCTTGCGAATGTCCTGTTAACGTCCTGGGGACGTTCCCTGTTTGCGGGGATGGCAGTTATGCTAAGATATGCTAGGCTATGTGGCTATTCCACCAGCCACGAAGGTGCACCTTTATCGGGGGACTTCGTTTGAGGTGCGGGGGGCAGGCTCCAGGCGGTCGCTAGCGATCGCTAAATGGACCAGTACGACGACTGATAGCTATGTCAGTCATCGAACAGTGTTAAACAAGGGCTGTTCTGTTAATCAATCAAATGCCAACATGTAATAGTGGATTAACAATGGATATGCTCAGTTTAAATAACGGGTTAAAATGTGTATTTTTGTGGACTTAACGATACCGACAGTATGCATACCTAGCTACGTTTGCCCGTTAACACATGCCTTTCAATAATTAATACCATTACGATACGTTACGAAGCTTGTCCTTCTAGAAAATAATTGTAGCTTTCAATCGTCTTTGTGTGTTTTGTTTTTGTCGTGGTAATTTCATGTGTCTAGGGACAGATGAGGACACGAGGGCCTTAATCCCGTGGAGAGGTGCAAACAAGCACCTCTTCACGGGAAAGAGGAACTCAGCCGAGAAGGGATTTGAGTAAGTAGAAAAAAAATACTCATATGGTAGCTAATAGAAGTTTACTGTAAATGGTTTTCTTAGTTGCTTACCTTGCAGTGATCAGTGTGGTTCTTATTGTGTCAGGGATTTGAGGCGAGATGTTAAGGCAGCATATATTTTCACTAGGGTCTTCATCAAGAATCGTGGGCTTGGGGGGCTAAACCCCAAACTCTTGAGGAAGAGGTGGGAGAACCTCTCCGGAAAATACAGAGTAAGCTTAGTGTAGCCCTGTGGAACAACTCACTTGCACAATGTAGAGATGGCATGGCTAGTGAGTGTATACATGCAGTGTACATGTATGTGTACATGCATGCAATATAATATACTATGTTATGTTATGTGTATATATACATATATATATTGTGTATGTTAAGTAATAAGTAAGGTAATCAATGGTCAGCCTTCAATTACCAGACCAGTTGAAGGCGCAATGATGTGCAACTCCAGTTTGGCTGTCTTTTCATCTGCAGGAGCTAAAAAAACCCCGCCCAGGTGTGAGCACAGAGGGGGGTGGGGTCACTGCTGCTTCCTGGAAGTGGTATGCCCTTATGGATGAGGCACTGGGGGGCAGACCATCGATCAACCCACCAGTCCTCTTTGCCTCATCCAGCCGGGAAGTGGCAGGGACCCCCCCCCCTGTGGTCGCAACTCTCCCTGAGGCCAGAAGTGGAGCTTCCTCCACAGTGTCAACCCCGAAAAGACGGAGGGTAGACACTGTGGAGGTTGCCGAGCACATTGCGGCTAATGATAGGAGGGTGGCCGAGGTGCTGAAAGAGATGCAGGAGAGGGACAAGAAAGCGGAGGAGGCCAGGGCCGCTGAGGCCAGGGAGGCCGCCTCTAGAGAGGAGAGGCAGCACAGGGAGACCCTGGAGAGGGAAGACCTCAGGGAAGGAAAGAGGCAGGCAGAAGAAGAGCGGAGAGAGAGGAGAGGAGAAGAAGGAGGCGGCTGCCAGAGAGGAGCGAAGAGAGAGGGAGAGAGGAGAGGAGAGGAGAGGAGAGGAAGGAGGCAGCCGCCAGAGAGGAGAGGAGAGGAGGGAGGCAGCTGCCCGAGAGGAGCGCCTCATCTCCTTATTGGAGAAGTTTGCTAGATGATTATAATAATAAAAAAATAAATAAAAAAAATTACTGGTCACTTCCAATTTATGTACATGTCTACTTAGTGTTTACTTACACTTAATCTGTAAATATGTGTGTGTTTATACTATAACCCCCCCCCCCATTTATTTTGTAAAATGCTTTTTAATGATCAAGATGGGTGGCTCTTAAAAGAGCCTTTGGTTTTGAATAAATACACAGGTCACAGGTAATCGTGATCTGGAGCGTAGCACTGAATGGCTATCCTCTGCCTTTCTTCCGCCCCAGAGACGTCTCCTGCTGGTGCTGGTGCCGGTCCTGGTGCTGGCTGGTCCTCTGCTACCCTCCCGACATCTGCTTCAGGCTCAGGCTCCAGCAGGTCCCCGTTGGTGAGGCAGATGTTGTGGAGGACAGTGCAGCACACGATGACCTCCGGCACATACCTCACATCCACCTCCAGGGCCTTCATGAAGATGGATCGCCATCGGGTCTTCAGAATCCCGAAGGACCTCTCCACAACACACCTCGCCTTTGACAGGCAGCGGTTGTAGCGTCCTTCGAGGTGGTTGCGGAGAGGCTGCCTGAAGGGGGTCATGAGGCAGATGGGCTCCAAAAGGCAGGGGTAGCCACCATCACCAAGGAGGCAATAGTCGGGTGGAGGGTAGGACCGCCGGTAAAAAAAGGGGCTGTTTCTCAGTACCCTGGCATCATGCACTGAACCAGGGTACCCCACAAACACATCAATGAACCGGCAGCGGTCATCAACGATCGCCTGCAGCTGGTTCGAGTGGAAGAGCTTCCTGTTAAAGTAACAGGCAGCATCTTCCACTGGGGGCTTCACCCTGATGTGGCAGCCATCAATCGCCCCCACCACTCTGGAAAATGCTGCTGACCCAGCCAGATGAGCGAAGCGGGCACCGAGTCGTGGAAGTTCCTCTCCTGTAGGGTGTTTTACCACCTCGTACAGGAGAGCGGCGATCCGCCTACTGATGCGGTGCACCACCCTGTGAACGGTGGTCCGGGGCATGTCAAACGCCCTGGCCACCACCCGGTAGGAGGTGCCGCTGGCGAGCCAGAACAGAAAGACCAGGCAGGATATCTCGGGGCCCCAACCATTGTCACAATCTGTGCCCAGCACTGCCATCAATGCATTGAACGACTCCCTAGTGAGCCTGAAGTCCACCCTCAGGTCACTAAGGCCGTCGAAATATAAAGCCAGCAGTGGCATTGCCAGATTGATCTGGCTGTTACGCCTGGGGATGGCTGGCTGCTGTAGAGTGTGTGGGGAGGGGAAGAGAAGATTAAAATATTAATGTAGTCATTTTATCAATAAAAATGTGATGTCATTGAGGTTTTGTAGTCATTTATTGCCTTTTCTGATTTATATTAGATTTGATGCATGTTTGTAACAGTAATTAATATATCTGTGTGTTTGATAGCTCATTGATTCCTGTATCAGGGTAAACTTTACTACAACAGAGATGTGTATAAAGTAGGTATACAGTATATGTGGGCCTATTACTGCGTGAATTACAGCAGATGTTTTATTTCCATATGGTGTGTATGCGGATTGCAAAGAAGAAGGCTACTCCTGACAAAGGTAATTTAGAATTTTAGCATTTTAGAATTTTAGCATACCTAGCTAGGACAATTTTACAACTACTACATGAAGCTATGCTGTGAAGGTAAGATGAAATCACAAAGAAAATGTACATACCATCGCGAGTTCGGACAGGAGGCGCAGGCTCCTGCCACGATTCTGGAGATGCACCAGTTGGATTTTGTAGTGGAGATAAGGGAACACCATTGACAAAACGAGGGCAATCAGTCCATTCATTTTGGCAATTCTGCTTTTTTTGCGGGAATCGTGAGCAGATATGAGTTTGACATTCCCGCCTCAGATTCGCGGGTACCGCGAGAAGATCTGCGTTTTTTTTTGCGATTTGCGTCCGTCACTTCCGACAGGTGCTTAAGGGCACTTTTCAGCGACAGGGAGCGACAGGGAGTGCACTGTAGATGTCAGGGCCCTGTATTACAGGACCCTGTATTGTAGGGCCCTGTGCAAAGTGTAGGGTCGGAACACACTCATTGAGGAGGACTTTTCCTGGAAACACAACACCAATGCACTGCTGAAAAAGGCACAACACAGGCTGTATTTCCTGAGGTTACTCAGGAAAAATAAATTAAAACAGGAACTGTTAGCGTCCTTTTACCGCTGCTCTGTGGAGTCAGTGCTGAGCTGTGGCATCTCGCTGTGGTTTGCCAGCTGCACAGCAGAAGAAAGAAAGGTACTCCAGAGGGTCATTAACACCGCACTATGGGCCCTATCTTGCCGATCAGAAACGCAAGTAGGACGGCGCCAAGCGCAAGTAGCTGTGTGGGCGGCTCTATGGCGCAGTTGCTATTTTAACGGCGGAAAAAACACACTTGCGTCCAGCGCAAGTGTCAAAAGGGTTGGTCCAAAGGAGGTTACTCAGCCATAGGTGTGGTTTGGGCGTAATATGCAATAAACCAATCCGAGCGTCATTTCACATTCCCTTTAAGAGCGAGGAGCGCATAGTCCATAGCGGCTTGTTATTTTGATGGCGGAATTACCTGGTGGAAGACCGGAAAAGTTCACAGCCGAGGAGACCGACGTGAGATTTACACCAATTTTTTGGCAAGCCATATATAATTACAAGGAAAATAAAGTATTTACCACTTGAGGAAATCATTGTGATATCCATATCCAAGATATTTTGAAAATAGGCATACATCTAGCGTAGCCTACACATTGACCCAAATGATTCAGGTTAATTGAAGCTGCGTGACATTTGAGTTATTGTATGGCTTTGTAAAAAGCCGGGAGATAGATATATATGGGGATGCGAGAAACCCTCCAAAAGTAAGCAAAGTCAAGCAAGCATGTCAAGATATTGCCGTGATTGTTTCTGCAACGGGGCACCCGAAAACGTTGCCGAAAACGCTATAATGACGTCCGGAGACGTGGGACATCCAAGCTGGAAGGTAACACACGTTCTCGTGCCTTCACGGGAGGTGGATCTGCCTCGACCCAGGATCTGACGGCAGCAGAGGACATCGCCACGTCTACCCTCACGCCTGAGAGCCTGCAGGGATTTGGGGGCATGGAAATCGGCACCCAAGCCAGTGCACCAGCTGACCAAACCCAAGGTACATAAATAAAGTCCACATACACAAAGATGAGTTTACAAGATGTATAATAATACTGGCATTAAATAAATGCAACAAAGCCATACAATAAATCAAATGTCACGCAGCTTCAATTAACCTGAATCATTTGGGTCAATTGTGTACGCTAGATGTATGCCTAGTTTTAAAATGTCTTGGATACGGATATCACAATGATTTCCTCATGTGGTAAATACTTTATTTTCCTTGTAATTATATATGGCTTGCCAAACAATTGGTGTAAATCTCTCGTGAAGACGACAGAAGTAAAGTGTAGCCTATAGGTCCTATACTGTGCGGGCAAGCACATGCGCCCTTAAAATAGCGTTCTGAATATGCGTTACAGACTTTAGACATTGCGCCTCACATTAGACCAGCTTTTTTTTGGTCAATGGCGCACGGCGCACGGCGTTGTTTTGAAACTGCAAAATACCACTTGCGCCAGAGAAACGCCTTCTCTGTTCCGCCCCCGCCCATGTCGACGCAAGTTCATTTCGAAGCGCGCCTCTGGAGGGAAAATCGCGCTGTGCGCCGGGTGCAAGATAGGAATTATACATGCGTCGGTGACAATGTCAATTGCGCTGGGTGCAAGATAGGGCCCAAAGAGTCATTGGCTGCTCTCTGACACCTCTGGAGGACATCTATAGAACACGCTACCTCAGGAAGGCCCACAGCATCACCACCTTTTTGACCGGTTGCCCTCACGGAGGCGCTTTCGCACCATCAAAGCAAAAACAGACAGCTGAGAAACATCTTCTATCCAAGAGCCATCATAGCAATTAACAATGCACAAAACTAATCTGTATTTGTCTCTTTGATGTGTAATATGTCTTGTGTTTCTTTTTTTTTTTAACTTGTTTTATTTAAGCTGAGTATTCACAGTGTAAATTTGAACTCCGCTTTCCAGATTCATGAATCGATTTGAGATAAACTCACAGAGCCCATTGGTGAGACGGAGCTTTAAATTGTTGAAGTTCGACTCATCTGTGCTGGTCCTGTTCAGCTGAACTCCCTGCCAGGTGGATCCAGTCTCAACCTCAGCCAGGAACCGCTGCAGCCTGGGGCCTGGGTTTGTCTACATTGAACATGGACAAAGAGTTTCAGTGCTTAACATGAAATGAATTGTAGAACAACTGTGGCTTTGAACAGTTTCGGCCTAAATTTAACATAAAATAATACTACTACTTATAATAGTAACAACAACAACAACAATAATAATAAATTATAACAAATAATAGGATGAAGAAGAGGAAGAATATACATTCAACTCATTATTATTATTACATAATACAAATAAAATAGAAATAGAATAAAAAAAATATATATTTTAAAAAAAAGCTCTCTCACCTGCATTGCAACGAACACCATGCAAGATGTCTGTAACCCGTCCGACACCATCTGGAGGGTGAGGCCATCTTGCTGGAACAAGAGGCTGAGGGTCCAGCATGAGGTGGACGAAGAGGAGGGTGCTGAACTGCTTCAGCGATTTCATGATGGTCTTCGCCCTCCCCTTCATGGCTGCGCTCACTTCCCGGTCATCAATGTTGCTGGCATGGTTCTCAAAATGGAGCAGCAGAGGCTTGTAGTTCCTCATGAGGACCTCCAATGCATGTGCCGTGTGAGGTAGCCAGCGGGTACCTGTAATCAGACAGCAAAGATTGTAAAATCAGTTTAACTTCTCTTATTGTATGATTTCAATGATATTTCTTTATGGTGTTGATAACATCAGCTTTACACTATGGTCGAAAATGGCCTCTATGGATGGATGTGCAAGTCGTGCATATAGTACATACAGTGGACGTATAAGTAATGTTCATTAATGAGCACTGCCTTTCAATTAAAAAGTAAAAAGTATATTAGTACCTTCGATGTTTCCTGGCTTAAGTATTGAGATCTCCATTGCCTTGCTTATCTCCTCCAGCTCCCTTGTTGCCTTGGCTGACTTGTTGTAATGCTTGTGTATAGAGCGAAGCATGTCGTTGACCTCTTTGAGCTTGGGATGCTCTTTGAGACAATCCAGCGCAGCCAGCTCCAGTCGATGAGCAACACCATATCGGTACAAGGGAGGGACACAGGCGCTGTAGTCTGGCTGCGACACCGTTGTTAACTCCCAGCATTACAGCAGCGCCATCACAGCCAAAGCCCACAAGACGTTGCTTCAGGTCATCCTCTTGAATCCCCACCTTGTTGATAGTTTGTAAAAAAAAAAAAAAAAACATAGAATTCTCACATAAGGTTATAGTATGAATACAATTGACTAGAGGAATTATATAATTCATACTTAACATTCAAATGTAAACAACTACCCACCACTTCCAGGCCTTTCAGAATCGCATCCAAAATGCCCTGGCTATGGGCATGATCCAGGGCCACAATCTGAATAAGCCGGTTGATTAGTTTTCCATCCCTCAGGTAGGTGATATATATCATTTCCTGATCCTTCACAGTACGGTCAACAGAGGAGTCTGACATAACCGAAAAGAACCTGGCTGCTTGCAACTCCTCCTTGAGCTCGTCAAACATGCATGAAGCAATTGCCTCCACAAAAGTTTGTCAAGCCATGTTGTTGTGGTAGGTGGAGCCAAGATCTAGACCGTTGGTCTTATGCAGTGACATTAATTTAGGAAAAAGAGTAAATGGCTCCTCTTCCTTTGCTATAAAATATACAATATTAAATATTTTTACCAGCTTTTCCTGCACTGCCTTTTCCATCCTTTCGAAGGCTGCCACTATCTGGATCCTCTCTTGCCTGCACTGCCTCCGCTGCCGTTTTATGGAAGGTGGTGGCCACATGCTCCTTGATGGTGTTTACCCTCACCTTATCCCCTGTAACACCTAGCATTAGTGCGTTCCCCTTGGCCACAGTTGGGCAGCTTCGACATATTTGACAGTACATAAGTTCTGCCTCTGCATCCCATTTAATATAAGAATATGTCTTGTTCCACTCAGGAAGGAACTTCCTTTTTCTTTTAGCTTCATATTTTGAACATCTTTCTTGTTTCTGTAGGAAATAAGAGATGAAAAAAATGGGTATCAGAGGGCTACACGTTGACATTAATAGCAACAGCATACTAAATCTAGCCTAATTGTCTATTTGAAGGTTACTTTAATAATAATAAACAACAACAACAATAATAATAATAACAACAACATTGTTAATGTTACATTATTTTAATAGATGTTACTGGCCCATTGCCACTCAGGTTTGGAGGTGAGGTTTAGGGGAAAGAAAAATAGTGTTTAGGTGTTTACAATATTTGTTTATGACATGTAGGCTATATGCACTGTATACCGTATTAATATAATAGTTATAGTAGGCATACACTGGGCTTTACCCAAGTTTAGCGCTAGGACTCACTTCGACAAAACTTTCACTTCGAAAGTGTCTCTCTGTGCGGGCGCTTTCTACTGGGCTAGCATTGTTACTATAGTTACCATAGCGTCTTCGGCAGATAGCTCTGGTAGAACACCTCTCGATTTAAAATACAGATGATATTAACACTCTCCTGACCTTATATAATAGACGTGCAGCTGCAGTGCCATTTGCTTTGCTTCATTCAAAGTTAATATTATATAATGTTGGCTTTGGGTGAAGTGAGGCAAGTGGTGCTGCAGCTGCACGTCTTTATCATTGGATATAACACATGAGCCTTGATTATGAATAATGACATGATATGCGAAACAGTTCTAGCTACCTGTTGGACCGGCTATCTAGTAGTAGCTGCCGTAATTGCCTAGTAGCCTACCAGACGATTATGTATTTATTTGTTAATTTAAGTAGACTAAGAGATGGGACCTGGACGTAATAATGTCAAAGGACGTGTTTTTGGGAGGTCAGAATTGTTATCAATATATTTATACCATACCACCTTAGCTCTAGCTGGCCTACACCGTAAGCCACAAGCTGGCTTTCCTAAGGCTCACTCACTGGTAGTAGTTGGGATTGAATGGTGATATTAAACGCAGACTGTTTGGTGTACATTACTTACCTCGTTCTCTGTTGGAGGTGCTTGACCACTAGGGCCTGGTTGTATGTCCTGGGGCTCGGGGGTATTCGGCTTCAACCAGCGCAACATGTCTTACTGCCGTATTAAATAAAATGTCGAAACGAGTTTCTTCTTCACACAGCTTGAGCGGGAAGCAAGCGCAACATTATGAAAACATTATGATAAATAATAAAACACAAACGTGAGGCGCGAGTCCATTTCAAGTCAAGTCAGATTTATTGTCAGTGTCTAATGTCTTCATTCAAGGACATTGAAATTGCGTTTCTTTTCCGTTTGAATGAGTTGCAAGTGCAATAAAAAACGGGCTGAAATTCTTGTCGTCCCGACATCGTCCCAAATTAAATTGTTGATCGTCCCAATGACAATTTAATACGGCCCCGGGACGACGTTAATTTTAATCCCTGTATACTAGCCACCTGGCCGGAACTGAAAACACCATTTTTTGATTGGCTAATACCAGGACCTTTACTTTGTCATTGAGCTACAATGACATTTGCCTGACTTTTAATGTTGACACGTTTAAAGTTGCTGTTCATCATTAATTGCGACTGAATGAAACTTGTGTTGGAGTTATCGCTAGCGGTAAATAACATAATCATAATTGACGTGAGTGATTAATAATGGATATATATTACGTATCACAAACACATATAATCAATGTTTTTTTTGTGAAAAGCTTAAATTACAGTTTCTTACATGAGCTAACTACCTAGTAAGTGATGATGTCATATTTGTTCGACCACGTCATGTAAATAAACCGAGACAGAGTTTTTTCCGCTGAACTACGTTTTTCTATCCAACCTTCTACGTACTTTGTATGGCTATATTAGTATGTTTCCTTTTCCATGTACTTCTTATCGCCACTACAACCTTGCGGTTTTGAACCCGCACTACCCATAACTATGGTGAGTTTTTTTGGATTACACAGAATATCTCAAATGGATCAGTAAAAGCGTCGGAACACAAAACTCTGCGGTAACCGGCTTTTCACTGTTTTCATTCTGCTTAATCACTAAACTCCACTCACACACAACATTCATACAGACGTCCATGCACACCGATGTAAATCACTTTACATCCCCCGATCCCGGATCGAGTAAGAAATATTTCTTGAGGTCCCAGACCTCTTGAGATTCCCAGAATCTCTGTATAGCTATTGTCTGTTTTTTAAAGCAGCCCCAGGCAAAACTTCGTACTACTACTCTGTTAGTAAATGACCTCACGCCACTTTCGTATATATGGGTCAAAGCTGGTTCCAGATCCCGTCAGGCCGACCTCCCAGGTGCAGAACCGTCAGCTGGCCTATGCAGAATTTCACTACATGGGTCTTTCTGTCTCGCAGGCGTTGAACGTCTTCAGCTTCCAGGGTCTTTATCTCGGCGGCAGTCTTGTGGGACTCCGGCGACTGAAGGACCAATAATGTCAGGAAAATATCCTAAACACGTACTAAGCTTTGTTAGAATTACTTAGAATGAATGACACCATAAACCAGAGCAAAGTGTATAACAGAACTATTACGCTCAGGCCTTAGAGCGGAGAGGAATTTGACGCCATCTCGCTAGTGATGGGAAGTTCGGATCATTTTACCGACTCGAATCTTTGAATCTCGTTCAGTAAAATGAGCCAATTCCCTGGCGTAAATTCCCAATTCCCTGGGGTGTGGAGCAGCGATACCGGTACCAACTCCAGCGCTGGAGTACAATAAGTACATGGGTGGTGTGGATGTGTCCGATGCCCTCATCAAGTATTACACAATTCCCTGGCGTAAATACGTCCACTACAAACACGTATCATATTTTCATGGAGGTTACTGCATGTAAACCAGCAGATACTAATTTCAAAGAAATTCCTGCATTCAAATAATGTAGCCTATTATGAAAGTTTGGATGCTCCTGTATGTCAAGTGGATGGACACACGTGAGCTGACCATGTGCTCCACCATCCACCGGGCGTATGATGGGGACGTCGTCCGCCGCAATGTCCGCACAGAGGGGTGTGGAGCAGCGATACCGGTACCAACTCCAGCGCTGGAGTACAATAAGTACATGGGTGGTGTGGATGTGTCCGATGCCCTCATCAAGTATTACACAATTCCCTGGCGTAAATACGTCCACTACAAACACGTATCATATTTTCATGGAGGTTACTGCATGTAAACCAGCAGATACTAATTTCAAAGAAATTCCTGCATTCAAATAATGTAGCCTATTATGAAAGTTTGGATGAAATGGTCATTTATTATCACATAAGCATTTAATTATCACGGCAAACAATTACGCTGCACTGAACTGTATGTAAAGTTAAAATAACTAAACCTGTAATTATTTCTTGTATACGAATATCATTCACGTCTTACTAAACATAGACACTCGAAAGTGAACGAGGTTAATAAGTCCTTTCTGTTTCCTCTTCTGAGCATATGCAGGTTACGTGAAAAAATATCCAAAGACCCGTATCCGAAGACCCATACCTCGGGTTGGTGACGGTGTCGGCCATCAGAGATCTGTGGAGCAGAGATCCTGTATTCTCATTCCCCTTCCCTCCCTCAGTGATGGCAGGCTACCGTTTTGAAATGATCAGTGCCATCCTTCACATGAGCGACCCCACTGCCACTGCCCAAAATGACCAGCTCCGTGGGCAGACAGGATACGACCGTCTCTTCAGGGCCAGGCCTCTGATGGACGATATCAAAACAGCATGCCTGTCTTACTACCACCCATACCAGCAGTTGGCAGTAGACGAGCGTATGGTGAAGACAAAGGCGCGGATTGGGATGAAGCAATACAATAGCAACAAGCCCACAAAATGGGGGTACAAGTTGTTTGTGCTCGCCGACAGCCGTAATGGATATACTTGTGACTTCAACATCTACGAAGGAAAGGCTCAGTCCCCCAGTGGCATGGGGCTGAGTTATGACTCTGTGGTGTCCCTGATAAATCCTTCCTTCCTCGGCACTGGCTACCACTTGTACGTCGACAATTTCTACACCAGTTCCTTGCTGTTCCACCACCTGAGCAGCGCGAAGTTTGGCGCTTGCGGCACGATCCGGGCAAACAGGAAGGGTTTCCCCAAGACACAGGTCAACACACTGCCAAGGAACGCAGAGAGGGGCGACATGCGGTGGATCAGGGATGGGAAGCTCCTGTATGTCAAGTGGATGGACACACGTGAGGTGACCATGTGCTCCACCATCCACCGGGCGTATGATGGGGACGTCGTCCGCCGCAATGTCCGCACAGAGGGGTGTGGAGCAGCGATACCGGTACCAACTCCAGCGCTGGAGTACAATAAGTACATGGGTGGTGTGGATGTGTCCGATGCCCTCATCAAGTATTACACTGTGGACCGGAAGACAACACGTTGGTACATGAAGCTGTTCCTTCACTTCCTCGACATCGCTGTGGTGAACAGCTTCATTATCCACAAGGAGATGGCATTGGGAAAAGGGGAGAGACCACGCAGAAGGCCTTCAGAGTGTCGCTCATTAAGCAACTGGCTGCTGTCGGCCAAGAGCAGCCAGTCGAGCAGCCACAGAGAGCAGCTAGTCGAGCGCCAGCAGCAGCAGCTTCCACAGCAGCAGCCTCCCACTTTCCCACCACAGTCTGTGACCTGTCAGATGACCCCTATCTGAAAGCCACAAAGGGGCGCAGAAGGTGTGGTCTCTGTGAGCGGACCACCATCTATAAGTGTGAGACATGCGGGGTGCCTCTCTGCATTGTTGCAGACCGTATCTGTTTCACACAGTGGCACAAGGACCGGCAGAAGGACGGCTAAACTTTACATATTGTAAATAGTTTTTGTTCCTGTTCCTGTTCCTGTGCCTCTTAAAATCCAACCCCACGTCCACGCCGTAGGAGGTGGTAACAGTAACTTTGTGTTCTGGCCAACGGGGCTCTGGTGTGCTTGCCTGGACTATGCTACTCAATTCATCAAAAAAATGGGTTTATGTAGGACTAAATGTAAATGTAAGTGAAATCACACTTGATTTTTATTGATATGGCTGTTTTTGCATTTGGGTACTTTTGGAGAGGTTGGGTAGACACTTTGGAAACGCCTATTTCATGTAATGGATATTCTTTTGCAGCTCTTACAAACCTTTGTCTATTGCCTTCCAACTTTTTACACATGTTGCCAATATATAGGTATATCATGTTATGTAATTTTTTTGGACCTCTGCCACTCAGAAACAATTTTACACTATAGAATCCAAATAAATCATAGGCGTTTTTGGATATTTTTTTTTTTTACACTTTTACTGCTGTGCCAACTGTTATATTGAATTCATAATGTTCTCATTAAAACAATTAAACTCTTTGAACATGATGTCCCAAGTGTATTCTGTTATGTGGTTCATAAATTATGTAAATAGCATATGTAGAACCAGAGATATTCTACTGTACATATCACACGTGTCAAATATAGGCGGAAATTGCCATTTTTTGCATCTGCATCAAAGGGTTAACTGGAGTACATTTCTGGCATCTTTGGTCAGATGAGACCAGCATGTTTGGTGTGAGCCTACCCAGGACTACAACAGTGAACGCATTATCCCCATGGTGAAGCATGGAGATGGGAGGAGTGTGATGATATTGGGTTGCATGAGTGCAAAAGATGATGGAGAAATGAATAGGTGGCGCCATAAATGCCTGTGGATTTATCTAAATACTGGCAAAAAAATGACTCCCAGTCTCCAGAAGCTTGGCAGAAGAGGAATATTCCAGTTTGATAGCACAAGAGTTTCCAAAGAAGAAAAAAAAATATGTCCTGGCCCAGATTGACATCTGACCTGAAGACAACAGAACACCTGTGGGGTAATGGGGCAACCCAACCCACTCCAGCAAAGTCTCTAAAGAACGGCAGAACATCTCTATTCAGAATCCTTTTCCAGTAATATCCTCCAAGCTGGGAAGGATAAAAAGTAACAGTGGATATACGAAGTATTTCAAAAATAAAAAATATTTGAATCTAATGTAAGACGTATTGACTTTTGTTTCTAGTGTGGGGCTTGTTGCAGTCTCATGATCTCTTCTCTAATACTTAAATGCTTTCTCCCCATCTTATCCACTATTCACTTTGTATGTATCATGTAAATATCATGTTATATTTGCATGTTTCATGTACATTTGCTATATGTATGCAAGTGTGCTTATCCTGATACTTGTGTTAATGTATCTGCCATGTAGAACACACACACACACACATTAGTGAGAGAGTATATTTAAAATGTCTCATATGACATCAGTTATAGACGGGTATGACTGGAGGATCTAATGACTATTTACTGGGTGTCATGGATAGCTGAAGTGAAGCTCAAGGACCACAGGGTGCCCTTTCTGGCTATTTTGATATCATGCTGAGCGAGAGTTGACCTCACACGACTCAAGTGACATTACCCTTGCAGCTGTGAGGAGTGAAAACATCCTACAAGTGAAAGAAAACTGAATTTAAACTGGAGACCTGTATGCAAACTGGATGTGGAAATATGGCAACAGATATCCAAATGACTGTGCTACAAAATGAGGCAACATTGGACAGTGACATTCAATGGAATGATGAAGTTGAGGAGCTTAGCAACAGGTCAACCACTAAAACTTGCACCCTACACAAAAAAAAAAAACAACAACAGAGACAAACATAGAAATGTTATTATAGATGTGACTATTTACTATTCAGTAGCGGAATGACTTCAAGAAAAAGTCTTTTCAACAATTAATGATTTATTTGTCTTGTGAACAGTGAAAATGTAAATGTCTTTGTAACTTCATTGAAGATTGACTTGAATGCATATCAAATTAAATATCAGGAATAGATCTTTCAACTGAGAAACATTTATCATTACCATAGTGACCTGCCACATTATAATCCAGTATAAATTTTAGCTATAGCTTACGGGCAATTGAAGCCTTAATATTGATACAAATTTGGCATTAATATGTTGTTTAAACTAAACTAAACTAGACTTTTTTTACAGGCACATAGTTTTTCAAGTTTTTTCTAGCCACTGACAGCTGCCTCATATCTCAGTGACCATATTTGGTTTAAAAAAAAAAACATGTGTCATTCAATGTTGGTGTATATTCATGTTGAGGGAATAAATTAAGTTGTTAAACAATAAAATAACATTTAACAGAATAGGTTTGATGTAAGCTAACTTAACTATTTGTCTTGAAGAAACCCCAGTATGAAACTGATTGAAAGTTCACATGGTATATTGTGGGAATGGAGTAGTTGTTTAGAGCCTGCATTTGAGCAAAAATACTACTGTCCATTATATAAAAATACTACTATCCATTACATAAACACGTACAGTAACTGTCCATTATTGTAGCTTTGAATCTGCAGACTTTGTTGAATTCAATATTATTCCACATTCAATTCTTATTTTTGGGGCATTATGCCAGGTGTTGGTGAGGTGGGCCACATTACATCGTTCTTCCAGTGTATGAAGCACAAAGCAGATTTTGTTAATCATTTGAGCAAATAAACCAAAAAAATCTTCCAGTCAAATTATTTTATTTAATCACCACTAGTAACTGACATTCAACATTCAGGTTTACCTTTGCTTCTCTGTTTTGAAGTTGTGATCATAATTTTTTTGTCGAAAGAAAACTGTTCCGAATGACATAATGACTGTAATCCTGAGAGCAGGATGTAAAATGTCCCTTTATATTTCTGTGCAAATGTAGGCATTTTACCGATTCTCTGTTCTCTGGTTTATTAAGTCCATGATTCTGGCAAAAGGTAGTTGATATTTAAGCTCAATAGCCATTCAGATGACAACTCTCGCTACCGTGCTCCTGAAGCAACATGATGATTGGCTGGAATTGTTTATGGCTTGGTTGGTTTACCATTTACAGAACTAGGACTGTGTACAAACACCAAGTGCACACAGAACCCACAACTAGAGGACTAATTTGCTGAATTTGATAAAAAGTGTGTCAGATTAGAATAGTGCACTTTGCCTTTAAGACTATAACATTTATTGCAAATTCAAAAAGGCAAATACACATGAATTGTGTATAATATTTTCCTTGTTCCCTCATAATTACACCATCCTGGGCCTTGTTTCCCGAACGCGCACTTAGCCTAAAAAGGACTTGAAATCGTTCGTAAGAGGAATCCTACATTGCAGCCCGGTTTCCCGACGCGTCACTTAGCTTAAGTTTATCTTTCGTTGAGAAGAATTCTATGTGTGGTCAGGACCAGTAGTAACTTCACACTTAGCGATGCAATCCAGTAGTAACTTCACACTTAGCGATGCAATCCACCAGGGGCGTCGTTCGGCCTATTATAGAAGAAATCCAAACGATGTTTCTGTGTATAGCACATCATGAGAATGTCATTGTTTCACCTGCCTATTCCCATCAAAATAGAAATAAAGAATATTGAGTATTTGAAAATAAAGATTAGGCTATACAAAACTAGTGCAGTGCCCGTAGGAATTATGCATTCTGTAGTGTTAGCAGACGTAGAGCTGTTGGGTAGTGTAATGGCAAGACATATTTGCACTCCACAGGTACAGGTTACACTGAAGTATTATTGTGATGCATGTTTCCTTTTCATTAAGAAATGTGTTAATGGTAGCCTTTTTGGAGAGTTACCAACAAATAAAGTTTGAGATTATGTAGTGGATGCAGTTGAATATAGATGTCAACGTTGCTGTCTTAACTATAAACTAAATGTCATAAAGAAAGAAATTATTTAAAATGAAGTTATGGTTGAAATAGGATCACTTCTTTATTGTAAGGGTAAGTGTAGGGTAAGAATGGTCATGCAGTTGGACTCAAATGTAGGTAAATTTTATTGAATGTATGTAGCCTACTGTACTGTATGACTTCGATGACTCTCAGACAGATCGTAATAAATGTCCTTACAATGGGAACACAGTTTAAATACTCTGCTGGAGATGGCGTAACTATCCCCGCCCCGAATTCAGTGCACAGTGCACGTTCGATTCACGCATAGGCTAGCTAATTTCACAGCAATTAACGTAAACAGGTAAACGTGACGTAAACAGCTCCTAAGAGATACTTAAGAACTCGTGCACCTGACTTTAAGATGATGTTCGGGAAACGCTCGTAAGTATAAAGTGTTATTGAGTCTACAATGTCGCCAAAATCCACGTAGGCCTTTAAGATACGTCGTTATCGGGAAACGAGGCCCTGGTTTTCAGACCAACAAAAACTGCATGTTTAAATAATTGACACAAATAAAATAGAACATATTTAGAAGAAATTCAGGTAGAAACAATCACATTTAACATCATCGAAATCAGTAAATTATTTTGGAAATTAAACTTTGCTCGATTATTCAACTGTGAATGGCCTGGAAACATCAAAGAATGAGATTTTTGGTGTGTGGCAGGCAAATACCATTAGTAAATGAATGAATCAACTATTATGTTTTTATGAAGTAAGATTTGATAATATGTTGATCCACCCTTTCTCACCAGTTTAAGGGAGGTGACCCAGGACCAGACTGTGCAGCCTAAACTTCAGTGTTTGATGATGGACCCGTCCTTCTCCATGGTAACGGTTCAGAGTGAGGACAGTGGCATCATGTGGGAAACTGCTTTCAGTCACGGCTCCAACCCTTGGACCTCAGAGACCAGCACCAGAGGTGGCGACGTTTTCTATAGCAAGGCAGAGTGTCGTAAAATAGCCACATCTAGAAATGCAGGAAAAATAGTCTTCATCATGGACGAGGCCCACACTGTTCGGAAGAAAAAGGTCAAAGCGAGGATGAGAGAAAGGGTTAATGCGGTTGCTTCACCAGACCTAGATGAAGTCACTGATAGACCGGCAATGGTGGAAGTCTCCATGCCAAACATGAAGGATGAGCAGAACAAACAGGTCAAGATGACAGACTCAAGAGAGGAAAAAAAACGGCGCTTGTTTCGTCTTGTCTCTGAGAGCTCAGAAATACTCAACATTGTGGTGCCACCCAAAGTTGCCAGTGTTGATGAGGAGGAAAGCAAAGAGCTGGTGGACAACCTAGCGTACATGGAAGAGCCTTCAACTGTCCAGGCACATGCACAACCAGTAGATATAGAGGAACATGCAAACTGTCCTGATATGGTAATTTCTGAGCAAACTGATACACAAACCAAGGAAAAAGAATTACAAGAAGACATTGCACCTGTTTTGCCTTTCAAATTACCTCAAAGCCGAACAATTAATGACCCTGATTACTTTGACATGTTCACAGAGTTGGGTGGACAGTCTGTAGGGGGCTTTGACAAGAAGGCAGAGAAGCACAATCAACCACACAATAAGGAGACTAAAGATGTCAAAACCAATCTGGACGAGCCTTTCTTGAAAACCAAAATGACCCCCAAGGACCCAGAGGATCCTATATCCTCTGGTGAAATCGCCAGTGAACTTCTGGATGAAGTGTTTTATGGTGGCACGGCAGACCATAACTATTCTGAGTCAGAGGAGGGATGCCAAGGAGACAAAGATGAACTCCCCAAGTCTCCACGAAAGGAGAGTGGTTGTGCCTTATTTTGTAACGAGGACGAAGTTCTCACTCCTATCTTCCTTTCCCCAGGGCCGCCGAAAATTATTGACCCTTCTCTACTAGAGGAACCTAAAGCAATGGCATTTTTATACACAGATCTTTATGAAGAAGCTGTTGGAACCAGGAAGAAAGAAGAGGATGCAGTCAGCATGGCCTCTGAGAAGTCCTTTCATAGTAAAGAATCCGAATCAGACGGTTACCTTGAAAAGTTTGTACTGAAAGATGAGACTCCATTGGTCGAGATGGCTGAGGCTCCCGCAGGGGCTTCAAAAACAGATGGGTTTAGGGTGTGGACCGAAGAGATGTTTGAGCTGGCTAAGTTAACCCAACTTGAAAAAGAACCAGAGAAAGACCCTGAAGAGGAAATTACAGATTTCTTTCGGGACAGCAACAGATCCTCCCCTTATGAAGATGTTGAACAACCGCATGTATCACTAGACGAAAGCATAGATGTTAAATATCGACGAGTGCAATTTGAAAATGAAGTTACACAGAAAAATACAGACGAAAGTAAATCTGAACAAGCACCAGAGTTGACACAGGATCCGGTAAAAAGAAATTCCCTTGAAAAAGCTCTTGAAGAGACCAAAATGACAGAGATCGAGAAACTCTTTATTGATAAAAGATCTCCTGAAGATGACATAAGTGATATAAATATTGAGCAAAGAGTCACTGTTAAAGATGCACTTGTAAGCCACAAAAGCGACCTTGCACCTGAAATACCACTCACAATTGATGAACAGCCAGCCATCAGCAAGTCACTACGATCCTCTCTTGAACTAACTTCATTGGAACCTGTCGAGATGGAGGACCTGAAAGAGGAGAGTAGGAGGCAGGAAGTCGAAACAGAGTGCCACAAAGAAGAAGAAAGATATAAGAGAACTCCACCTGTGACTACAGGGGACACACATGTACCCCCAAACAATTTCACTGACCCAGAAGAATTTTCTTCTGACCCTGTGGAGAATAAGAGAGAAATGAGCCTAACAGAAGTATCCGACTCAGAGATGGCCACTTCTGTGAAAGATGACATGTAAGACAGGGGTGGAAGAGGTTAAAAATCAGAGGGACAATGTTAAAGGTGCATTAAGGATTAATTCGCTAACTATTCGCTAAAGGTATGCTAGCAGCTAAAACTAACGAAATCTCTTGAAATGTGCTGACTTTGACATTATGACAAACTAATTACTCAACGACTGTCCTTACACAGTCAAACATCAATCATGTGCAACGCAAGACGGCAAATAAGCTACTTACTAGATCGGCAGAAGGTAATCAAAGTCAGGTCGGCGGGCATCGGCAGGCAAAACTACAGAAGGCAGTTATATGCCTATCGACCCTGCTATGCCATTGGCACGGATGCAATTCTCAATATTAAAAGTCATTGTAGCGCCCCAATTTTTTTTAAGCTGTTATTTTAAGGTTAAACTGCTTATCCTAACCCTAATCCTGAAGCATAATTGTTGCATATTGTGCCTTTAAAATGTAGAATTGGAGATTGTTGGGGTTTAGGCAAATGTACCTAGAGAGGAGTTTCTGAGTTGTTTTATGATCTCCCACCCCTTCTTATTCATATAAAACAACATGAACATTATGTGATGCAGCGAAGCATAGCTTCCATTCCGGCCTAGAAAATGTAACTATCATTTCTGAATTTTGCAAAACCCTGCTTCACCAAACTCCTATGCCATATGGCTGATTCTCACAACATTTTGTGTGCAACAAATGTTCAAAGTTACATGTCAATCAAATTGTGAAGGCTTGACCCATAAGGACTCTATGGCTAATATCTTGAGATTTTAAGGTCCAAACTATCATATTCTTAAGGCGCCTGCTTGCTTCAGCGTTGGGGGTTAACGGTTGCGCAAAATGTACTCAGTGCAGTTCATGCTCCCAAAGGTTGTGTTGTCAAGAGCCTGCCATTTGCTTGGCAGATAGAAAGCTGTTTCCCTAACAGAAAGTCTGAAGCTTGAAGTTCTTTTCAAACCTTTGCTTGGGTAGCACTGTTAAACTGAGCAGACGTGCAGACTACATTTTAGTAATCTCATCACGTTACATTCATTTTCTAAAAACAATCACATAGTATTGCATGTTTTACTGTGGTAGAAAATATGTTAGCTTAATGCTAACGTATATGGGGAATCCTATAGAGACCGCGCTAGGTATTAGCATCAATTAATTCACGTTAATGTTTTTGTATGAGCCTGACATTTGCTCTGCAGATAGATAACAGGTTCCCTAACAGAAAGTCTGAAACTTGAAGTTCTTTACTTGGGAAGCACTGTACAACTGAGTAGACATGCATAATATTTTAGTAACCTCATCTCGTAACATTCGTTGATAGAATGCAGGCTGCGAGGCTCGCGTAAGACCTTACGTAAAAATTGACGCTAGTCTAGAAAAAGGGGCCGACGCACGCAAGACGTGAAAAGTCGCGCAAGGGTCATGCAAGGGGCTTGCGCGGACTCTTGCGCTTACGCTTACGTCCCCGAGCATAAATCAGCCTTTAGTCACGACCACATTCCTTGAATGCACTGTAACTTTTGTAAAAATGTGTCTATAGTATTATAACTGGAACATTTTAAGCTACAACTTACAACAGAATATACTTATACTTAACGCAGATCAGCTTGCACAACAAAACTTTGCCAGCAAATTCATGTGGAAGCTTTGTATCGAATTTGAAATAAATCAGCCAGAAGGTGATGGTAAGACAAGCCGCAATGTGTTTTCCCATCTGTGGCATAGTTTGGTCGATCTTTTATATTCATTTTGCTTCAAAACTTGGTTCATTCTAGGCTGGCTGTCTGATTAACATAACAGTTTGAAAAAATGTGATGTCCATCTCTCCTAACAGAAGAAGGTCAAACCCCGGCTACGTTTACACAGAGCCTGGATTGCCTGAGTCCAGAAATATTTTTGGATCCGGTACCCTTTTTATCTCGGTCACACGTAGCCATGTCTAGAAAAATCTGCCTTTACACGGAAACGCTGGAGCGGAGCGTAGTGGTTAAATCTGCTGTAAAGACGTCATGGAGCATGCGTATAAAGTGACAGAAGACAGAAGTCGAGACAGGACTCGTCAGAATCGTGACCTTCGCCATAACCCTTGTTTGTGTTAAGTTACCGTTTTGAAACTTCCGTCTATAATTTTAAAAAAAAATCACGTCAGATTTGCGCATATAGGCTATTGCTGTCACTTTTAAAAACCGGTTTTGAACAATGGTCCGATGCAAAAAGACAAAAACAGTGATAGATTAAATTGTGGCTTGTTAATGTCATCCCTTTCCTAACCATTTTCTTCACAACATCAATTTAGTTAATGTTGTTGCTGTTATTTGCAAAGCAAATATCAAAAAAGGGTAGGGCTGCTGATCCAGTTGTCAACATACAGTACATGACCCTTGCCGATGAAGGGCTTCATCAAAGTGCTGACAACGGACCCCGCCATACCCAGGTCTGTAATCATTGAAATGTCTGTGTGGATTTCCCAGTGAAAACAATAATGTCCTGTACATACCCGTTCTGGACATCACACAATTTAATTGATAGTTTTCAGTGACGTCACTACAATTGTTGTCTGGCGGGCAAAAGGAACAGCGAGAAACAGTGGACAACTTCGAGCAGTTCCTACTCAACTACGATTGCCATCAACCACAGACCATACCACTATAGCCAGACAGAAATATTCAGAAGGGAAAACAAATTAGGAACTTGTCATACATTTACTGCAGCTGTCCTGACATTTATTTATAAAACTGAAAGCCTACATAAAGCACAGATAGTTATTTAATGTTCAGAAGTGGTTGGGTTCACAACGATGTCGTCTGGAAGGTGAAAACTAAAAACCATCTTCATAATCAGCTCAAAGATGAGTGTCATTTAATAGCTAGGTACCAGCTAGAGAGGTACCTGCTGTAAGCTAGCAGCCGTTACCCAACGATGTTCGTTTATTTTTGACACAATTCCCTGATTTAAACCAGTACGAAAACCTTGTCTGGCGAATGACAACTTAAATGATCTTCCCATATATTTTCTACTGACATTGTAGTATTACTAGTTGAATGACAAAATACACTAGCCTAGCCTACTTGCTTGCTTAGGTAGGCCTACTTTAGGTAGATCAGCAGCTGGGTAATCCAATTTGAATCGTTTTGATACTTTGTTTCTTGTCTTTATTACTTAGGTAGTTATTCTGATAAATTAGGCGACCAGAACAGGGTGACTGCTTTTATTTCCAGCTCCAAAAGTAAGGCTACTTTACTGTGTGTCTGAGAAAAGTTAACCCAGAAGGCGTCTACATACAATCAGCTGGCAGCCACGGCGAAATCAACACTTTTTGTATCAGCTGGCAGGAGCGGTAGTGGGTTTTAAATACGATTAAAAACTAAATCTGGGCTTGTCTCCTGGAAGATTTAAACAGCCAACCGAGCAACAACTGTCTGGCATTTTACTAACTTATATTAAAAGAGCTTGAAAGGTGGGTGGTTCCTGTTTTAACTCCCGTGTTAAATAGCTTTGGAGCGTCTTTTTTGCCCTCCAGCTGGTCATTCTGACGTCAGCTGAAAACTATCAATTCCGAAGCGGTGCCTCTTTGAAGGGATGAACTGCTTGAAGGACAGCCTTCCCTTCTACTTAACCATGGACTCGTCAATACACAGGTCTTGGTAGGGGGTTAAAAATGTCATTCAAATACAAAAAAATTGGGGTGATAATAGATCTAATTTTTCGGAGGGGGTCGTTTAAGGTGGACTGAGAAAAATGTAGGCACCTCAAGAGCAGGAGGAAGCGGTCTCGGGGGAAAAGAGTTCCAAAGGAAGGAGTGGAAAAAAGGGGATTAGTGGTCCAGTAATCTCGGATGTTATTTTTTTTTTTTTTAAATAAGACCCATTGTTAAAAAAAACTGCCAAAAACACATACATTTCCGCGGCAGTTGTGTCTACCCACTTTGCTAGCTTCCCATTGCTAACTTTTTCTTTGACTGTGCATATTTGTTTGTCTCGGCCACAATCATGTTCATGATTGAAGTTGCAATAAATAATTTAAAACAATCTTCCTCCGTGTTATTATTTGGACGCCGAATTACACCAGAACAGCCCCTGACAAAGTTTACTGGGCTTGGGATGAGATTTCCCGTTTGCCACTCAAATGATGAAACCTCACTGTCTTCCAGGTCCAGCCTCTCGTCCACTTCGTTCAAGGCTGTCAAATTTTCTGGCAGCTCATCGTCCAATGAGTCGTCGGTTTCAGGCACATCTTCGTCAGCATCAACAAAGACATCTTCAGGATCGGCTGTGAATATGTCCCGAATCCCCTCGTCAGTAAGCTGACGCCTCCTCCCCTCAAAATTACTTGCCATTTTTCTTTCTTATGTTTGCTATTTACTACTTGCTTCTTGTTTTCGTGAATGAATGAATGAATGAGATGCCGGTATCTGTCAGAAGCTATGTTTTTCATCGTGTTGCATGTTGTGAGTGCGCTGATAATGCGCAAGCAGGATTTGTGATTGCCCAGTGATGGTAATGTGAAAAGGTCGACTGCGCAGTTAATGTGCATCAATGATGAGACATCAATTATGCGTATCCTGAGGAGAATATGCCTCTAAAGCCTAGTTTATACTTTGGTAGATGACACTTTTGAAAAGGTCGCCGACAAAAGAAAAAAAAAGAGTCGTCCAGGCTTGTGTGTTTATACTTCAGGCGAACAGTCGCCTAGTTCGTCATAATGGGAGAGGCGCTTTAAAAAAAAAAAAAAAAAAACTGACGTAGGTGACGTCAACTGAATTGTTTTACCGTTATATTGTTTACGCTTTGTAGATGACTGATCATGTAATAATATACATCTCATCAAAATCTTTGATTTCTTTTTTTATTTACATCTCAGTGAATGTTTCTTCCATTTCGTATAACAGTTTATGTATTTTAAACTTTGCCTCCCCCTTTTTAGATGCGCCCGGCATCTCTATAAGAGGGTATGTCCGTCCGTCTGTCGGTCGGTCGGTCTGTCTGAAACGCATTCTTTCAATTGTAATTCCCTCCTGTGTCCACAAGGTGGCAGAGTTGAGTTGACGCATCTTGTTGTCCGCTCGGACTTCTTCTGAGGGGGTAGCTTATTAAGCATAGACGCAATCATTTTAGCAAAATCACCGTCCTCATTATTAGGACGAGCCTGCCTCTCCTCCCTGCTCTTGCGGCGCTCCTCCAGCCTCCAGGATTGCCTCCTCAGCGGCTCTTTTTCTTTTTGAGATGGCCTCGATGCTGAAGGTTGTGGTGGGTCAGCTGGCCGGGGTGTGCTGGGATGAGGGTGAAGGTCTTCTGTGTTAATGGTTGCCAATGTTGCTGGCTCCTCTTCATTCTCCGACTAGGAGGCTAAGGAATCAATTGTAAAATGTCAAGCATTGCATAGTAAATACCACATTGACAGGAAATATTTATATAAATGTAATTTTAGCCTGATTCCAATCATTTCAAGCATTGTGCCTCATCTCAGATTGCTTAGCTACTGTGCATTTAAAGGGTTAACAAACTATACAAAGGAATACATTGTAAAATTAATCCATAAGCATTGCACCATAAGCATTGCATAGTGAATACCACATTGACAGGAAATATATATATATATATTTATATAAATGTAATTTTAGCCTGATTCCAATCATTTCGAGCATTGTGCCTCATCTCAGACAGTTTAGATAGCCTACTGTGCACCTGAATGCAGTGGCGGTCCGTCAGGGCCTTCAAGGCCTTCTCTGCTGGCCTAAACATCATCAGAAAATAAATGTAATAAAATAAATTTAATTTTAATATTTTCTTTTCATAAATATGTATTAAATGATTCCCCATAATCCATTATCTTCATTTCATGCTTCCAGCGTTGTTCATTTATGTTAGAGCTTTCATCCAATCGTATTTCCGCTATCATGTGTTGCCACGCTCCTTGAAATCTTCCCCGAGAACAGAAATCTTCCCTGAGGCCTTCAGAATTCACATTGAAGGCCCGTGTACATCTGATTGGCTATCACAACTTGCTGTTTCAGTTCATTTAAGTTGAATGAACTGAAACAGACAGTTGTGACAACCAATCAGATTTCGAGTTGGCGACACTGGGCCTTCTAGAAGGCCCGGAAGATTTATTTCCTCGCGTTGAACGTGACACGTAAACGTCCTTTGATTGGATACTGAGGCAGACCGGTGCAGTGCTTCAGTGCTCAGTTTAGCTGGCTAAAACGACGTACATCGGTTTCAATGCTTATTCTTCTAGTTGTTTCAATTGGTAAGACTAAATATAATTACATTAACCAACTCAAATCAATTAGTTTACACAAACTTGATAATTCCAGTTTTTGATACAATTACAACGCCATTTTCAAGACGGAACTTTCAAGAAAAACTGGATATCGTGAGGATGGGAAGTTTAATGAAACTGCTTTGCAGGTGGGACAATGCGATGTTACTTGTTAAACTTGTTAAACTTAACATTGAGTCACATAGGCTACTTTTGGTGGACTTAATAAAACTTTGTAGACTAATCCCTGAAAATCGCCTTTTATTTTTAAGTTGTGACAGTAATATCCAAGTGATCATATAACTTAGAGTTTACTACTCTTAATGTATTGTTAATACGGGTATTGATTTGAAATGCTCCGGAAATATTAATAAAGTCTGTTGTACTCGACTATGTTAAGGTGATGCAATGCTCACTTATACTGCCTTTCTGTATAAAATATACTGGTTCGAGAGCCATGGCGTCATAATGATGGTATTAGGAGGTGGATTCACTCAGTTTAACATCGTGTAGGTACACTGTAGGACATCGCTGAAGGCCTAGTCGTGAAATGCACGGACCGCCACTGCCTGAATGTTTTGACAGCAGCATAATGACACAAAATCACACTTCTCACCGTCACCTCCTCTCTCTCTGGGAAGTTCGACACGGTGTTGTTGGTAATCCTCACGTAGTCGAACATCCATGACAGGCTGGTGTAAATCTCAGGGATACGTTTCCCCCCGGCAGCGCCGCTTCTCCCCACCATCCTCTTCTTTGCCTTGCCATATCTGGTACACGTACATGCTACTATTATGAATGACCTTTATTAAGATAACTTAACACTATCTGTAATAGCTATTCTGCTGTTAGCTACATTAGCCACAAGGAGGAATTTAACGTACCTATCTCGGAGTTTTTTTCCACCTTGCCTTGCACTCCACCACTGACAGGCGGACCCCCTCGGCGATCTCCCCCCATGAGTTAATTGCCACTTGGGCATCTTTATAAAAAGGCAATGCCGGGTTGTATAAGTGAGGATACTGCCTCACTTGCTCTGACAGTACTTCTTCAATCCCCTCCATGTTGAAGATCAGCTGTTGGAAAACACCTGTTGACCTGTTGAAAATTCAATCTGATGCAGTTTGAGATGCTTTTTTTCCAACCTGGGGAGAGCTGGAGAAACTTAGCTTCAGCCATGCCCATGAGTCAAAAATTATTTTGGCCTCCTTACTTAGTATTATGCAAGCCATTTCATGCCAGCCTGTCACTGGGTCTATCATTTACAGTATATGAGGCACAATGTGGTAAGGGCACCACAAATAGCTGAATGCATAGCCCCCACTAGAGATGCCGTAACTTAACTTGTCTACTCTTCCATCATGATTGACAGCCAATACAATGTTATGTAATTCAGATTTCAATACATTTTATTGGCAAGGCCCTTCGCATTAATATTTCCATGCACTCACATCATCCAGTTATTCAACATAATAAATCAGCGGTGAATAAAACAATACAATCATATATACTTAAGAAGTACTAAATGATGCGAAATGTAAGGATCTCTTTTCATTTATGGAATTCTTGTCAAGAAAATATGATTCTATTGGTTTTTTTTGCCACTGATTTATTATGTTGAATAACTGGATATATATATATATGTTTAAATATATGTTAAGCTCCTATTAAAGTATCCATCTTTCTACTTCCAGTGGCACTTGCTCTTGACTGCTTTGCCTCATAGCTTGGCGACTTGGCCTTTTTGAGCAGAGCATCACTGAAGCCTTCCATGTGACAAGAGTCCCCTTTGCAGCCATGCTCACCTTTCTTGTCACCAGGCTAATCACATCATATGCTTGCAAACTTTTTTATACAAATGTATCTGAAGGTTCGAGGGTTTGCCGGCCCTC
Organism: Sprattus sprattus; assembly: GCF_963457725.1. Taxonomy (NCBI): domain Eukaryota; kingdom Metazoa; phylum Chordata; class Actinopteri; order Clupeiformes; family Clupeidae; genus Sprattus; species Sprattus sprattus. The sequence continues at coordinate 3,557,610 of NC_137922.1, read as the reverse complement.
TGCTGCGCGTCGGGCCTAACAACTCCCTCGAACAAGTACATTATTGACGATACCGTACAGCCTCTCGAACCTTATATATAAAATAGTTCTATTCATTTAGTGGTTGTGTTCTTAAGTTTACTCACCACAAGTGTTGGATTGTCAACTGGATTAAATTGGATGCAAGCTCATCTCCCTCCGTGTGCTTTCCTTTGAACGAGGCAGGTGGTGACGTGGTGAACAGAACTGGCCATAGGTGGCAGTATAGTGCATGCGTAGGCCAAGTTGGGTTAACTTGCTTATTTTTGTTGAAACAGCTACATGCTTGTTCATTAAACTTACAATGAAGTTGAGTCAGTAAAAACTTTGTATTTCTTTTTGTTTGGACAATTCCAATATACTTTAGTTGTATCAACATAACAAACACAGTTGAATCAACTAAATTGCAGTGTCATTTTTTACAGTAGCAGAGCACCAAGTTTAATCAATGCGCATAACAATGCACATAAATGGCCTCTGGGTGCTTGTCCCTGAATTTTGCTTGAACACCAACACTTCCAATAGCACCACTCATTACTGGCACTCCATCATAGGCCTGTACAACACACTTCACATCTGAAATGCCAGTATGAACTAGCTCTTCTTCAAGGGCTGCAGTTATGCTCTCTGCATCAAATGCTCTTAATTCCCTCATGGCCAGCAAACACTCCTTTACTCTAGATAGATAGATAAATACTTTATTAATCCCGTGGGGAAATTCTGGGATCTTGCAGCTCTCACATATTTACAATAATTACAAACAATATATACAGACATTACAAACAATACAATTCAGCTGTACATGGTGTAAAGTGCATAATAATTAAAGTTTCATGGCAGCTGGGACGAATGACCTCCTATGTCGCTCAGTCCTTGATCTTATCGTGTTGAGCCGCCCGCTACGGAGGCTGCTTGACTGTCCTGCCAGGACATGGTGGAGGGGGTGATTAACATTGCCCATGATGGCCAAGAGCTTGCCCCGCATCCGTCTCTCTACCAAAGTCCCCAGTGAGTCCAGGTTCTGTCCCACCACTGAGCTCGCCTTTCTGACCAGTTTGTCCAGCCGCCCAGTGTCCATCTTAGATGTGTTGCCTCCCCAGCAGACTGCAGCAAAAAAGAGCACGCTCGCCATAACAGATTGATTAAACATGCACAGCATCTCTTTACATATATCAAAGGACCTGAGTTTCCTCAGGAAGAACAATCTGCTCTGCCTCTGCTCTACCCTCAGTAACATAACGGACGCAAATAGCCAACTGCTCCGTGTGACCATCTCTGGCTCCATCTGCCATAATGGAAAACATTCCAGCATGTCTCAACTCCTTCACAATACTTGCTGTCACCTCCTTTGCACAGCACCCAATCATTTCATTTTGCGATGAATGGGACTGAATAAGACTTCAGGAAAGGATCAAACTCCTTTAAATAATCAATACACTCCAGGAAATGTCCCTTATTGTTACTAGATATCCCCTCATCATGGCCCTGGAATGCAATGTTTTGCTTTGCAAGCAATTGTGTGGTTGCTGCTATGCGCCGCAAGTATTCTCTTCTATTTCTGATTTCAGCCTCATTTGCTGAATGTATCTGGTCAACCACACTCCCATGCGAGACAGTTGATTTAAAACTGTGCCATGACACCATGCTTGCTTTATGGGCAGGTGTTTTCTCATGCTCTCTAAAGAGATCAAGAGCTTTCTTCCAATTAGTCAATCCAGTGGTAACAAAAGTGTTATGTTTCAATTTTTTTTCAAACATCCTGCATGAAAAACAGAAAGCTGCATCTTTTGCTACTGAGTACTCCAACCAAGAAAAATTTACAAACCAGCTGGAAGTGAACGATCGTTTTTTCACCCCAAACCAGTGTTGTGGGTATTGGGCTAATTTGACCTGATTTGGACCATCACATATGTCCCCTGGGTCACAGACATCCTCCTCCATATTCTGAATAGTTTTACGTCTAGCCCTCATCTGTTCCTTGCCTGTCTCTCTCCTCCTCCTCCTCCCCCTGTCTGGTACTGGACTGCCCAGCTGTGCTCTTTCTCCCCTCTCTCCTCCTTCTCTTCGACCTTCTTCTCCTCCTCCTCCTCCTCCTCCTCCTCCTCCAGCACTCTGTCCCTCAATTGTTGTAGCAGCCACTATCCAGCATCATCCTAACACATAGGCATACGTATAATATATACTATACTATGAATTTAATAGGCTTTCCTACCAACATAACTTTCCTCCCAGGTAAGGGTCCTATACAGTATAGTCATCCTGGCAATACTGCAGTTCTTTGTAGCTTAAATAGCCTACTAAAGCCTTCATACTGACTTCTGGTGATATAGGCTACTCTGATTCTGTGTAGCTTAAGGCTACATTTGCAAATGCAGCAAACGTATTTAAGTTTGCTATTAAACCATTGATCAAATCACAGCACTGGCTATTAGTATTACCAGCATAAATATTAATGTTACCGTCAATGTGGGCAATACCTCCCTCGTCCTCCTCATAATTCCTCCTCACTGTTCCTCTCCCTCTGCCTCTGTTCAGGAAGAATTTTCTGATGTCCATCTCTAAATAGTTTATCTGAAGGCTAATGTTTAGTTTTACAGTAGGACCGCTTCACAAACAATATAGGCTACTTTTACAGGACTCTGTCTACACATATAAATTATAAATACATAATTGTCCGCATGTGTGCATGCAGCCTACGCATGGTGTGAGTGTGTGTGTGAGGGAGAGAGCGCAAGCTGGTAAAACTGTTGCTAAATTTAGGCTACAATGATGCTAGTCATTGAAAAACAGGTGCTAATTATGTGGGGAACATTCTCTAACAGCGATCAACTTGTCATTGTTTCTGTCAAACAAGTTGTGAATTTGTTGTAACATTAAAACAGGGGACGACTTACTTACTCTGTGCTCAAAGTGACCTGAGGAGCTCCAGCGGTTTCCAGTGTGTGTTTACAACGAAACACTCGGAAGAATCACATGAACGATTTCATTGGTTGTTGCATTAAATTAGCTATTTCCTGATTGGCTTTTATGGCCCCTGCCCATAGGCAGTGCGTCGCCCCAATCGCCCTTATGGACGAGCCGCCCCTGGATGTAGGGACAGAGAAACATTTCAGTGGTGGCAATAATCATGTATATAAAAGCTGGTATGGGGCAGAGTAAGTGTACGGCAGTGCGGTGGCGGTGGGTGCAATTGGCCAAGGGTTTCTACAGGTAGACTAGGTGGAGAGACTACAGCAGCGTCCCATGGCTGAGATAGTCTAGAATAGGAGGGAAAGAAAAGGAACAGAGTGAGTGGGTAGAGTTTGGCTGTCCATGTGCGTAGATGAGGAGTGGTGGGGCTGAGGAGCAATGTTTCCACTTCCATCAGCAATTGGAACATGCTATAAGTGTAACCTATGCTAGACTGAAGCTTGACTAAGAATCAGAGCTAGCTAGGACAAGGGGGTCTTGGACCCAATATTCCCCACTATGGGTTATTCAATTAAATGAATGAGGAAGGAGGCGACGTATGAAAATAATGCACTTTATTTTCTGATGTCTTATTTGAAGGCAGATATTAAAATTGTTGCTGATCAATAAATACTTAAGTTCAGTGTGGCAATAAATTGTTTGTAAATAAATACTGATACAATATTGCACAATTCCCATTAAGTGCTTACACAAGCCACTAATACCAAGCAGCACCAAAGCTGTGGTTAGGCTACTATGCCTGCTACAAACCAAACAAAAGAAAGAAAGGACACGAATATGTCTATAATGACAAGAGCTATCAAATCATAATTAATCACACCAAAAGAGAGCACTCTCACTGCAAATAATGAAAAGAACAATCAATCGAGAGAACAAGCAATCGGCCACGCCAAACAAAATAAATAAATAACCAAACACAACTTGGAGGTGGTTTCACACACACACACGTTCAAAAGGCACACATTGTAGCAGAACATAACCCCCAAAGCAAGCCTTGAGCTGCTTGGTTAATACTAGTTGCACTTGAACAGCAAATGTGGTTTAAATGTTCCCCCACTAATTTCGTATTAAATATAAATCTAAGGTAGGGAAAAACAGTGGCTACAAATTACTCCTGTAAGTAACAAACGACACATTAGACACATGCTCATCCAACGTACTGCATTAACAAGCTATCCGTTAAAGAATTAATTCAATCAATACCTGTACGTCTGTGCTGAGGTCATAGAATGTAGACTGGAACAAAGTATTTTAATGGTTTACATGTTTCCCTTATTAAAAAAGCTTTACTTTAACTTTATGGGTGCAAGGCATTTTTTCCTGTTGAATCATTCTGTCACAAACCTCTTCTTCATTTATTTCTAGACAGCAGCAAGCTTCTCCACCGCCTTTGAAGGAAGCTGGCAGAAGACAAATAGCTCTGTCTTCAGGAGATACAGAAATATAACAGTCTCGTTCTACTTTTTGAGTCTGCCACTTACTTTGCGGTGGTGGAGTGCTCCCTGTCTGGAGAGAGCACTGCGTCCCAAATACGGCCATGGGAGAGCAGGTTCCAGATGCTTTATAAGAATTGATTGAGATTGCCTATATAAGAAGTAGTTAGAGTTATAATATTAATTTAGTTTATGTGTGTACTGACAGTATTCATATTATGTATCAATTTGATTTAAAAAGTACAGGATTTTGATACGTAATAAGAAAACATACACATTGCAATCAATAAACTAATGCATGGCCAGGTGATGTTAATAATATGACTGCAAGATGAAAAAGCACTTTGGTGTTGGAGATGGTGCACCACTGCCCCTGGTGTTGGAGATGGTGCACCACTGCCCCTGGTGTTGGAGATGGTGCACTACTGCCCCTGGTGTTGGAGATGGTGCACCACTGCCCCTGGTGTTGGAGATGGTGCACTACTGCCCCTGGTGTTGGAGATGGTGCACCACTGCCCCTGGTGTTGGAGATGGTGCACTACTGCCCCTGGTGTTGGAGATGGTGCACTGCTGAGCACCTAAAAGTCCAAATCAATCACAGTCACCGTGCTTGGATGGATTACAATAGTCACCGAGCTTGGATGGATTACAATAGTCATTGCTAAGCTCAGGGACGTGCACAGGAGTGTGCTAAGGTTGCTTGGGCAACTGCCCGTTTGCCCTCCTCGAGTTAAAGTGCCCCAATCGATAAGCCTATGGGCGACAAGAGTGAAAGTCAGTAGGGGGAGGGGGGGCATGCGCCCTCCTCTGTTTACTCTGGTACTGCACTGTAAAATCTAATAAATTGACTTTACTTAGAAATTTTGAGGCAATCGGTTTCCTCACTTCTTCTAAGTAAAGTACCTCATTACTTTTAAGTGTTTAAAACTTAAAACGGTTAGTACAGACTACTTACTGTTTAAAATCGCTAGTTGTCTTAACTACTAAAATCAGTTTAAGTAACTAAACATTTTAAGTTTTGACAACTTAACTGATTGCGATTGAAAAAGATTAGATTAGATTAGATTAGATTCAACTTTATTGTCATTGTACAGAGTACAAGTACTGAGACAATGAAATGCAGTTTAGCATCTAACCAGTAAGTGCAAAATAACAATAAAAGTGCAGAGTATGTGCAAATGTAGGGTGGACTTAAGTGAATAAATATGATATGTACAATAAGAGTTAAATATGACACAGAATTGTAATATAAACAGAATTGAATAGCAGCAATTGAGGTAAGAGTGAGGCAGTGGTGGTCCGTCAGGGCCTTCAAGGCCTTCTCTGCTGGCCTAAACATCATCAGAAAATAAATATAATAAAATAAATTTAATTTTAATATTTTCTTTTCATAAATATGTATTCAATTATTCCCCTAAGTCCATTATCTTCATTTCATAGCTTCCAGCGTTGTTAATTTATTTTAGAGCTTTCATCCAATCATATTTCAACTATCATGTGTTGCCATGCTCCAAGAAATCTTCCCCGAGAACAGAAATCATCCCTGAGGCCTTCAGAATTCACATTGAAGGCCCGTGTACATCTGATTGGTTATCACAACTGGCTGTTTCAGTTAATTTAAGTTGAATGAACTGAAACAGACAGTTGTGACAACCAATCAGATTTCGAGTTGGCGACATTGGGCCTTCTAGAAGGCCCGGAAGATTTCTTTCCTCGCGTTGAACGTGACAGTGACACGTAAACGACCTTTGATTGGATACTGAGGCAGACCGGTGCAGCGCTTCAGTGCTCAGTTTAGCTGGCTAATGCGAAAACAACGTACATCGGTTTCAATGCTTATTATGCTAGTTGTTTCAATTGGTAAGACTAAATATAATTACATTAACCAACTCAAATAAACTAGTTTACACCAACTTGATAATTCCAGTTTTTGATACAATTACAACGCCATTTTCAAGACGGAACTTTCAAGAAAAACTGGATATCGTGAGGATGGGAAGTTTAATGAAACTGCTTTGCCGGTGGGACAATGCGATGTTTAGTGGACAAACTTGTTAAAGCTCACATAGGCTACTTTCGGTGGACTTAATAAAACTTTGTAGACTAATCCCTGAAAATCGCCTTTTATTTTTAAGTTGTGACCGTAATATCCAAGCGATCATATAACTGAGAGTTTACTACTCTTAATGTATTGTTAATACGGGTGTATTGATTTTAAATGCTCCGGAAATATTAATAAAGTCTGTTGTACTCGACTATGTTAAGGTGATGCAATGCTCACTTATACTGCCTTTCTGTATAAATATAATGGTTCGAGAGCCATGGCGTTGTAATGATGGTATTAGGAGGTGGATTCACTCAGTTTAACATCGTGTAGGACATCGCTGAAGGCCTAGTCGTGAAATGCACGGACCGCCACTGGAGTGAGGTATGATAAGTATATAAAGTGCAGGTGAAAGTAAACTGGTGGTAACAAGTGAAATAAAGTGAATGAGGTAGAAAAGTACAATCAATACAGGTAATGGAGTAAAGTGGATACAGTATTAAAAAGACAATATGGTGCAAATGTTTAGTGGCTGGAGGAGGGTGTATGGCAGTCAGCCAGGTTGGGGGGGGGGGGAGTGTGAAGTATAGTGCAAATGTTCAGTAACTGGAGGAGGGTGTGTGGCAGTCAAGCCAGGGGGGGGGGTGTGTGAAGTGAAGTTTAGTGCAAATGATCAATGGCTAGAGGAGGGTGAGTGGCAGTCAAGCCAGGGTGGGTAGGGGGGGGGGGGGGGGGGGAGTGAGTAACGTATAAAAGTATAAAACGTATAAAAGTAACGTATACTCTTAAAAATCAGTGTTCTTCACAAGACTAAAAGTAAACTTAACTTAAATTGGCAAGGTTTTAGAGTAAAGACAACTAGGCAAGAATTGTTTGACAAAACCAGTGTTTATTTGAATACTAAGCACTGATAAATTACTGTTACACTGAACAGTAGCACTGTTAAAAATAAAAAACAAAAAGAAAACACATAACAAATCTTGTCGCATCATTAAACATGCTTTTGTTACATCAAATCCTTATAATGAAACACAATGTAAATGTCAACTTTTCTTTCACATTCTTTTAAACCTTGTTGTATAATGTTTTTTACATGAGCTTGTATTATAGCAGGTAACCTACATCAGTAGCACTGTTAAAAGTAAAAACAAAAAGAAAACACAAAACAAATCTTGTCGCATCATTAAAGAACATGCTTTTGGTACGTTTTTACTTTTGCTATTTTTTTCTTTGTTCTACATCCTTGTTACATGCACTATTTCTTACTCTTAAATGTCTTCACAGCAATCACCACATAGTCTTTCTTTCTTAATAATAACAAATGTCAAATCCTTATTATGAAACACAATGTAAATGTCAACTTTTCTTTCACATTCTTTTAAACCTTGTTGTATAATGCTTTTACATGAACTGCTATTATAGTAAGTAACCTACATTTTGAGAAGTATTAGGCCTATACAATTTCTATAAAAATAAAAGGCATAAATGCAAGGGCATAACCATGGTATAGACATTGGGGGGGTCCAAATAAAAAATAAAAATGACGTGCATTGCCTACAATTCTATATTTATATATGAACGTTCGCACATTTAGAACAAAGTTTTTTGAGGACTACATTGACCACTTGAATTCACATCTAAAGGAATAGTGTAATATCTCTGACATATTATGTTCTAAATGTGCGACTAGTAGGCCTAGATTAAAACTAATGTTGTAAGGCTGTCTAGTCTTACATTCAAATTTCACACCTGATCACCCGCATGTCCAGAGCATGTCCCTGTCTTGTTACCACTTGTCATTTTATCAGAAGAACAGCGACTAACCTTCATGGCAGGGGCAAATCTAGGTTCCCATATTTTGGATCGGTTAAGCCCCTAGATAAAAAAAATAAATCCTGTTACCCAACAAAACTAGGGGGGTCAGGGGGCATGCTCCCCCATAAGATTTTTTTGAAAATATCCTTTTAAATAGTGTCCTCTAGTGGGTTTTAAAGAGAAATTAACACATTTATAACAATACAAATTTTGAAGACATCTGCTTAGAAAGGTGCTAATTATACTTTAGCATGATAGGGATTTGCAGCTCAAGTGAGTAGTTTAACGTTGTAGGCTAGAGTTCACTAGCTAGCTGGCGGAGCTACTGAATAGGCATGATTCAAGAGAGCAACGACATCTACCATTTGCTCGTGATGATTTAACCATTTAGTTTATTGTACTATTTTAAACTTCATGTGCTTTACCTTTATATCCAGCATCTGGTTATGGTAGCTTTCACCAGCTTGGGTCAGACAGTCTCCTAAGTCTGTTTACTAGACGTTATCACTGACTGCACGCTCACGAGGCTCACTCACGACCAAATCCGTGCACTTGCCACAATAACCTCATACAGGCGGGAGTCCTGTGCTTCTCGGTACTATTTTATTTCTAACTCTTAAAATAAAATTAAACAAAATAAGTTCACTAAATTGGTTGCAAGGTGCCCCTGGTTTATGATCTATCATTTTATATTCTGATTTTATGAGGCTACACGTTTTATCTGCTTACACATTAAGCTCGGTATCAACTTCCTTACTGTCTGGAAAAAAAACGTTTGCTCGGCTGCTGGTACAGTTTTTTCCGCTTTTTAAATAACCTTAATCTCTCCACCAACGTTACTTTCTTTGATTTCCACTGACTGACGAAAAAGTGTTAGGTAATCATGACAACGCAGAACGACGCAAGGTGGATTCAAACAAATTCACACAAGTGAGGAGGGGGGAGTCACACGCTTATGTTTTTCTTAACAAACGGAAATACATTGAAAATAAATAGGACATAACGGGAGACCGATCCATTGACAGGGTTCATAAAAGGAGAACAAGTATTTAACATATTTTCTGTATTGGGGGGGACAGTATTAAAGAATGCGTGGTTACGCCCTTGCATAAATGTGTTTGTAAAGAAGACTCTCAAAAATGAGTCTATGAAACAATGATACCATCAAACTCACATAAGGAGAAGGTTCTTCAGTGAATTTTCGGCTTCAAAGATTTATGTCCTATTGAGAGCATCACTGTCTGAATGAAATCGAAGGTGTTCCTGAGCTGTGGGGGATACTCTAAATTTAAAGCAGCTATTCGCTAAAGGTATGCTAGCAGCTAAAACTAACGAAATCTCTTGAAATGTGCTGACTTTGACATTATGACAACCTAGTCACCAACGACTGTCCTTACACAGTCAAACATCAAGCAAGTGCAACACAAGGCAAAGCAAGACGGCAAATAATCTACTTACTAGATCGGCAGTAAGTAAACAAGTCAGGCCGGCGGGCTGCGGCAGGCAAAACTACAGAACGCAGTTATGCCTATGGACCCTCGTAGGGCAATGGCACGGAGGCGATTCTCCATATTAAAAGTCATTGTAGCGTCCCATTTTTTTTTAAACTGTTATTTTAAGGTTAAATTGCTTATCCTAACCCTTATCCTAAGTATAATTGTTGCATAATGGGGCTTTAAGGCATATATAAGCTGTGAAGGAGGCCTCAAGGTGAAGAGAGTTGGGACAGACTGGTGTATCTTCAGGTATGATTATTAAAATCCCAATGGACACATCAGAAATACCCTGGCAGTCATCACAATCCTAACAAAAAGAGGATCTGGAAAGAGGAGTGGACCAAAATTGCTCCTGAGATGTGATTAAACCTGGTGACCAACCACAAGAAACATCTGACGTCTGTGCTTGCCAACAATGGATGCTTGTCTCTGTCAGGCCATTTGCTTCAAGCACTTTTGGTGGCCTCTTTGCAGAAAGTCATTATGGAGTCATTACAACACAGCCTGAGGAGGTTACTTGCTATGATGCATCAGAATCAGAAGATTTATTGTCAAGTAGGTGTACACCTAGTGTATGGGTGCATACATTAAACATAAAAACAATTTAAAAAATGCATTCACACACAGTAAGTAATACATAAAACATAGAACATAGAAACACACTAAGTACAACACATAAGTCAAGTCAAGTCAAGTGTACTTTATTGTCAAAAATCTATGTAACAGGGTTAGCACAGAAACATAACATAAGTCCTACAGATATAACACAGTATGGAAACAGATATATATAAAAAAAACAGTTTGTTTACAATGTGCAGTGTGCAATGTAACAAAGTGAAATGTGAGTTAACATAACTCAGACTTGGGGTTAGGGGATGGGACAGGTGGGGATCCCGGGCCTTGTTAATAAGGCCAGCTGCAGCTGGGAAAAAGCACCTTTTGTGGCGTGAGGTTTTGGTCCTGATGCACTGCAACCTCCTGCCGGAGGGGAGGACCTCGAAGAGTTTGTGACCCGGGTGGGAGGGATCGGCTGCAATCTTACCTGCCCGCCTCAGGGTCCTAGAGGCAAACAGGTCCTGTAGAGATGGCAGATTGCAGCAGATCACCTTCTCAGCAGTGCGGATGATACGCTGCAGTCTGCCCTTGTCATTGGCAGTGGCAGCAGCGTACTAGACGGAGATGGATGAGGAGAGGATGGACTCGATGATGCAGGTGTAGAAGTGCACCATCATTGTCTTTGGCAGGTTGAACTTCTTCAGCTGCCGCAGGAAGTACATCCTCTGTTGAGCTTTTTTGGTGAAGAGCTGATGTTCAGCTCCCACTTGAGGTCCTGGGAGATGATGGAGCCCAGAAAGCGGAAGGACTCCGCAGTGTCGACTGGAGAGACTCTCAGGGTGATTGGGGTGGATGGTTGTTCTGACCACACCAGGTCACCAGATGGTCAATCTCCCACCTGTAAGCAGACTCGTCCCCACCAGAGATGAGTCCAATGAGGGTGGTGTCGTCTGCAAACTTAAGGAGTTTGACGGACTGGTGACTGGAGGTGCAGCTGTTGGTATATAGGGAGAAGAGTAGAGGGGAAAGAACGCAGCCCTGAGGGGAACCGGTGCTTATGGTCCGGGAGTCAGAGACATGCTTCCCCAGCCTCACGTGTTGCCTCCTGTCAGACAGGAAGTCTGTGATCCACCTGCAGGTGGAGTCAGGCACGCTCAGCTGGGAAAGCTTGCCCTGAAGCAGAGCCGGAATGTTTGTGTTAAAGGCAGAGCTAAAGTCCACAAACAGGATCCTGGCGTAGAGTCCAGGTGCTGGAGGATGAAGTGAAGGGCCATGTTAACTGCAGGGGGTCCAGTAGAGGGTCAATGATGGCTTTGAGGTGAACCAGCACAAGGCGCTTAAATGCCTTCATAACCACAGAAGTCAGGGCCAGGTGCAGAGTGGCCATCGGGACGACCGGGAGATTTCCCGGTCGGCCGGTCAGGCCAAAGAGCTCACGAGAAGCAGCCTGCAGACTGCCCTGCGCAGCCATGTGAAGTTCATGAGCGGTCCATTGAGTTAAAACTAATATTATCAAGTCATGTTCTGGTGAAAATCTCCAAGTTCTCCACCAGTATGAAAAATAGTAGTCCAACCAATATATATAGCACTTGCTGTCTCTCTATATCTCACTTATGGTGTGTGTCGAACTCACTTTCATTAATCCAGCCTACTGATTTTGGCTTAGCCTCCTATCTTGATCTAATTCTTTTTATTCAGACTTTACATAACTTTCATGACCAAAAATATAAATTGGCCAGCAATTTAATTATTATTTTTTTTTCATAAATTAATCCAGAATGATTAAATGCCTTAATCCAGTGAATTTAGGGAGATGAATGAGCGGCTGTCAGAGAGAGAGAGCAGGTGAAGCAAACCAGATGGAGGGAAAGAAGAGAAAGGAGAAAGGACCTCTTTGTAAAGACGCCACAGAAACTTGCATGTCTTCTGTTACCAGCGGCGGTTTTAGGCACGGGCGACTCGGGCAGTCGCCCAGGGCGGCACTTTTTCAAGTCACGTGGGGGGCGGATCGACCAAAAAAATAAATACATTTTATTGGCAAATTGTCGCCCCCTGCAGCTGCAGGAGCCCCTGCTTGCTAAGAAGGTGCCGTCTATGGGCCCTATCTTGCACCCAGCGCAATTGTCATTGTCATTGTCCTATCTTGCACCCGGCGCACAGCGCGATTTTCCCTCCAGAGGCGCGCTTCGAAATGAACTTGTGTCGACATGGGCGGGGGCGGAACAGAGAAGGCGTGTCTCTGGCGCAAGTGGTATTTTGCAGTTTCAAAACAACGCCGTGCGCCGTGCGCCATTGACAAAAAAAAAGCTGGTCTAATGTGAGGCGCAATGTCTAAAGTCTGTAACGCGTATTCAGAACGCTATTTTAAGGGCGCATGTGCTTGCCCGCACAGTATAGGACCTGTAGGCTACACTTTACTTCTGTCGTCTTCACGAGAGATTTACACCAATTGTTTGGCAAGCCATATATAATTACAAGGAAAATAAACTATTTACCACATGAGGAAATCATTGTGATATCCGTATCCAAGACATTTAAAAACTAGGCATACATCTAGCGTACACAATTGACCCAAATTATTCAGGTTAATTGAAGCTGCGTGACATTTGATTTATTGTATGGCTTTGTTGCATTTATTTAATGCCAGTATTATTATAAATCTTGTAAACTCATCTCTGTGTATGTGGACTTTATTTATGTACCTTGGGTTTGGTCAGCTGGTGCACTGGCTTGGGTGCCGATTTCCATGCCCCCAAATCTCTGCACGCCCTCAGGCGTGAGGGTAGACGTGGCGATGTCCTCTGCTGCCGTCAGATCCTGGGTCGAGGCAGATCCACCTCCCGTGAAGGCACGAGAACGTGTGTTACCTTACAGCTGGGATGTCCCACGTCTCTGGACGTCATTATAGCGTTTTCGGCAACGTTTTCGGGTGCCCCGTTGCAGAAAAAATTACGGCAATATCTTGACATGCTTGCTTGACTTTGCTTACTTTTGGAGGGTTTCTCGCATCCCCATATCTATCTCCCGGCTTTTTACAAAGCCATACAATAAATCAAATGTCACGCAGCTTCAATTAACCTGAATCATTTGAGTCAATGTGTAGGCTACATGTATGCTTATTTTTAAAATATCTTGGATATGGATATCACAATGATTTCCTCAAGTGGTAAATACTTTATTTTCCTTGTAATTATATATGGCTTGCCAAAAAATTGGTGTAAATCTCACGTCGGTCTCCTCGGCTGTGAACTTCTCCGGTCTTCCACCAGGTAATTCCGCCATCAAAATAACAAGCCGCTATGGACTATGCGCTTCTCGCTCTTAAAGGGAATGTGAAATGACGCTCGGATTGGTTTATTGCATATTACGCCCAAACCACACCTATGGCTGAGTAACCTCCTTTGGACAAACCCTTTTGACACTTGCGCTGGACGCAAGTGTGTTTTTTCCGCCGTTAAATTAGCAACTGCGCCATAGAGCCGCCCACACAGCTACTTGCGCTTGGCGCCGTCCTACTTGCATTTCTGATCGGCAAGATAGGGCCCTATGTGTGAAAAGGGGAAAGGGGAGGGAGCGCGGGGGAAAAGTTCACCTCTGGGTCTCCCAACTGGTACGGACAAGTGGGGGGACGGTGAGATCCACTGTAGGCTATAGAGCAATACTCTAAAACAATAAGTGGGCTTAAATCAGTCACACCTTGACTTTCTTGCAAAAAACACACATTCATAATATTATAATTACTGGCCTATAATTCCTGCACGTTTTTTTTTTCTGAATTGTGTGAAATGGCTCATACAAATAGGTAATACTGAACGATTATGTCTTAACTTCTGTACGAGTGACAGTGTTGTGGGATGGGGAATTTGTGGATTGTCGAGTGCAAAATAAGCACAGAGATGGAAAGGAAAAGGCAAAGGCCAACTAATTATTTGCATAGATCCTTAGGAGCATTCATTGGGTCAGTGCAAATTAATGTACTGAATCACAATTGCTTACCGCAAGAGTATGTGTAAAATTGGTATGGGTTTGCACCAAATTGAAAGACAGATACCTGATAGACCTGTAAGAGAGTTCCTTGTCTCTATGGCAGTCCTAAAAGCATACTCCATAAGACTTTCAAACATACAAAGCCACCTCCTGTGAATTAACACCAGAGATAGTAAAATGTAGATAAAAGAATAAGACAAGTTTCAAAGTTTTGACTGACGGCACATCGAGCTGCAGCCTTGTCAAGATTCTTCTACATCAGGGTGCCTAAATGACACCACCATGGTTCATTTTTAAAAGAGGATGTCCCAGTGTGTCCACATACTTCATGTATGAATAGACAAGGCTTTATTCTGGTGCAAGCAGTCAAAGGCACCCTCATAAGGCACCGAAAGCCAAGTTGAAATAGCCTCAAGAATGTTGATATGTTTCAAAGTCTACCCAATGCATTCATGGGTCAAAATGTCATGAAGGTGTAGTGAGATTCAGCTGAGATATTTGAAGCTGAGAGTCTGATTTCCTACTTTCTTGAATAAAAAGGATAGTAGTACCCACCTTGGACTATCTAATACCAATGTATATCTAACACTGTACGAAGTTTGGATGACAACTATAGGGGTTTTGCATCAGGTAAACTGACTGCCATCACTGATAACTGCCATCATGGATAAACACAATGGGACCATAACAAAGAATTGTACACCTACAGAGGATCTTAATTCTGCTCTGAAGCTATCAATGCTAATTGTGACTCTTTGTTAATGGTATAAACACTATGTACTCTTATTAAGTCCAAACCAATTGGCAGGACAGCATTAACATTCACATTTCCCTTTTTCGCACATGTGCATGGGATTATACATTGAAGTGATAAGACTAGTGTCGATTAGCCAAGGACTTAATGGTGAAGGTGGTATGAGATCATTTCAGATCACTTTGGGATGTTGAACAGCAATCCACTGACACTGAAGGTTGGAGCCAAAAAACAAACAAACAGTATAATCACTAAAATATTATAATCACTTTCTGAAAAGAAAAAAAGTGGTTAGCAATTATGATACAGTGAAGGCAACCATTTCTATGACTGCATTTGGCATCAGTTTGCCTCACACTAGGTTCTATAGTGCTGTTTACATTATTGTTATAATGGAGCAACAACACTGTGTGGTACAGTAAAGTATAATATTCTGTGTAAGTGTAATATACTTAACAGACCCTCATAAACACTTTGATATGTACATAATACATTATTTACTTTGTTCCAAATAAAATTAGTATGAAATAAGGGTAAAGTAATGTAAGCTGTCACTACTAACCAAAGTGTAACTAGTGGTGAGTAGAAAATTGAAACTATGTATTGACACACCCCTGCAGCAATTTGCCACTTTGTGAAGATTGCTTTCATTGGCAAATACTCTTGGTATCACCTTCAAATCTTTTTTGATTGTATATGGTCATATAGGACAGATAAACACTTGTTTTTCCCACTAGCCACCCAGGCAATGCACTATGTACATGCGTGGTCTGAAACAGACCACCCTGCGAAAAAGACACTACGGCATCAATAGACACCTGTGAGCGTACTAGCCAGGTGAATCAATATATCAGTGTATAAGTGGCAGCTGAATCAATATATCAGTGTATAAGTGGCAGCTGAATCAATATATCAGTGTATAAGTGGCAGCTGAATCAATATATCAGTGTATAAGTGGCAGCTGAATCAATATATCAGTGTATAAGTGGCAGCTGAATCAATATATCAGTGTATAAGTGGCAGCTGAATCAATATATCAGTGTATAAGTGGCAGCTGAATCAATATATCAGTGTATAAGTGGCAGCTGAATCAATATATCAGTGTATAAGTGGCAGCTGTGCTGTGCACACTTTTTTTTTAGACCAAAACCCCTTTCTGCTACTTTAACCAAAACTCCATTCAAAGGAAGAAGCACACAACAAGGAGATGCAGTGAAATGAAAGTTTTATTGCTACTTCTCTACATAATGAAATTAAGTGAGAGGGAACCAGAACAGAGAGACTGGTCTTCTTTCAGAGTCGTCTTCATATCGGACTTAAGCTCCAATACGCTGAGGAGGAAAAAAGGGGTGAGATCAAAGGTCAAACATACAGAGCAATTCACATACAGCAAGCACTCAAGTCCTGCAAAACAACTGAATGTCTAGCATGCACCATATACATACTCAAAACTGTGTGAGTGTGTGTGTATATGTGTGTAGGGGGTGATGCATGTAATCAAGGGCTTACACTCCTGATCCAGCACATGTGGGCAGACACACGAGTGAACACAGTTGGCTTTCTCGCGACGTTACATCCACGGCTGGAGACGAAGCTGGTTATTCCGTGGACAACATATTTCCTGCCCACATAGCAGTTCAGAGGACCACCAGAGTCTCCCTACAGCAACAGGACAAACAACAGGGATCTTGTATGCGCCTTTAATGGGCAGTGTATAATAGTACATAGGGTCAATGTGATTCAGCCATAGTTTGATGTGAAATTGGTAAAGAAAATTACTAATTTTACTAATAAGACCCTTAATAATTGCTGTGGTAGTTACAAGTTACTTCTATATAAGCTGCTGTCTTCAACTCATCAACTTGATGTTAAATAGGTAAATTGAAAAGAACACACACTGACAAGCAGAATAACTGACAAACATGCATTGCTTTCACTATAAATCTATCCCACCCAGCAGCTTTTACGTCATGTGCACTACCCCCAGAAAGTGAAGCGAACACGTTGGCCACTGTGTCAAACCAGTCAAAAGATGCCGCTATCTGAAACTCTTCATCTGCAAACAGATTTACATTTCATGTGAATGAAATCTGTGAGAGGGAACACTTACAAAGCATCCTGCTTGACGGCCGTTTCCTCCAGCACAAATCATGTTGCTCTTTACTGTGGTTCCCCACCAGTAGCGGTTTCTACACGTGCTATAGCTGACGACCTTCAGGTGGGCATACCTCAACTGGTTTGAGATACTGCCTCTGGCTGCACACGGGAATAAATAAAAAGATTGATTGATTGATTGATCTCTACAGAATGTAAAGAATATTTGTATATATATATTTATCATTTAAGAGGTCAGAAATAGCTGTCGTATCTATTGGAAGGTTAAACCGCTATAACAGAAAGAAAACTTGTGAGTCTTGTGAACAGTGCACTCGTTGCACTGCACTGCATGTAACCTATATTCCATAAGTAATATAGTTTAGAATAGCACAGCATTTATCAATTATCAGTTGCAGCACATTGACATGCTGTGGTTGCACTGTTATATGTACACAAAGCATTATACTAACCATCCATCTAAATTCTGTTACCCATGGTGTATTATACTGTGACATCACATGTTATCGGTATATTCCAATATGACAAGACCAGCAGCACACTTACTTGATGTACGTCCCCAGCCGGAGACATAGCACGTGGTTCGGGTACTGAGCCCCTGATTGGCTGGAGGCAGTACGGCCAGCTTCACGTAGCTGTTCACTGTAGCGTATGTGCGGAGGCGCAGCAGGGCAATGTCATTGCTGGGGGCGGAGGTGTGGAGGGGGGAGGTGTTAGTGTTTCTAGACAGTACATAGGTAGAATTGGAACAAACAGTATTTAGTGGTGAATCTTGAGAACCAGTAGTACTGACCCAGAAGCCACTCTTTTATTCCAACTAGGGTGGCGGTAGATGCGGTAAACACTTAGGTACTGCTCCCTGCCGTTCCTCCTGTTGAGGTCACGCTCACCAGCGACCACGCGATAGGTCCTACGACTGTGGTACCACATAGGCAAAAACCAAACTCAGTCCATAATGAATTTACAGTGAATTCAACAAACATAAAAGATGACTCTCTTTGAAAGTGCATCAGCATAACTACGAGTGACGAGGAGTGCCAGATTAAAACAAAGGAGCCCTTGGCCCTGCTCAGAGTCTCTGCTATAGCTAAAATGCCGTACCTATCCACACAGTGAGCTGAAGTCATCACCCAGTTCCTCTTGACCAGAAACCCTCCACAGGTGTGGCGCCACCTATTACACCCATACTTGTACTGGAGAGAGACCTGAGAAAGAAAAGTGGTGTTACCAGATCTATCTGTCCTACAGGGAGGTGGGAAAGAGAGAGAGTACTGTAGACACGTGTCCTATTGATTGTATGTCAGTTACCTGCCAACGCCAGAGGGTCCATGAGGATACACTACCACCTACAACCCTCTTCTCAATGGAACCCTTGGAATCAGCTGGCACCACAGAGATATGAACACAAAACAGTGCATGTATAACTACTGTATAATTGCAGTTTGGGACAGGACAAATCCTAGAAAAATGTCTTCACTACTGGTACCATGGGAACTCACCGGAAGTAAGTGCCTTACTCAAAGCCTCTTCCAACTCCGCTGGGGCTGCAGAGAAATCACAACAAAGAATGCTGCTTAAAAAAAAACTTCAGAACAGCTCTTCTCAACTCGCCAGAGTGGACACAGGAAACTGCACAACAAACATTTAATTTGTAGAGAGCTCCACCCCACAGTCTTACTGCCCATGCATGTGGTCAGAGAGGGACCCACCTGGAGCGTCAGCAGGGGTCTCGTGATTCTCGGCTGCAACATCTTCATCACCATCCAGGGCTTCACTGTCCTCCCCCTGCAACTCATCCACCTCTGCACACACAGAACACTCACAGTTCAGATGAATGCCTTGCCATAGCCACCCAGCAAATTGCACAGACTGAGTTTTGGAATATAAAAAAATGCAGATCAAATGTTTTCCCCTCCACACATTTACTGATCCACTTGGGCTACCGGTGTGGGTGGTGAAACTATTTGTTACTGTCTTTCATTTAGCTGCTTATATAGTGTTTCTTCATCATTTGTGTTCTCTGAAAGCTCTCTATAGAATTAGAGATCTAAATTCTACAGAAAGTCCATGACAACAGAGGCACAGGCAAACACTAGGATCTCAAGAGGGAACCTGGGTCATGGCGTCAACACAGCTGGACACACAAGAACTCACCTGCAGTGTCATCCTCAAGAGCATCAGTCACTTCCAAGTCAAAGCCAGCATGCTCTGCACGGATAACAGCGCAAAACAGTCAAAACTTGTGTGGGACTCCAAGAAAGCACTGTGCTGAACAAGAGTGCTGTATATTTACAGATATCTCACCATTACTACAGTAGCGTAATGCAAATGTTGACTTGCTCTAGTGAATAGGGTCAAAGATGCAACTGGTTTCAGAAGAACCCACCTGGAGTGTCAGCAGCAGCATCCTCAGCCTCAGCTGCCTCGTCATCATCTCCCAGGGTATCAGCCACTTCCTCCTCCTGCTTCTCCACTAGCAACACACAGACAAGAGTCAGTCACTCACATCACTCAAAAACTACAAAACCCACATCACTGAAAAGTGGTACACAGGATAGTATCACGACAACATATTGTACAGTAGGGGCATGATGTGAACCCCAGTTTCAGAGGATCTCACCTGGATTGTCAGAGGCAATATCCTCACTTTTGGCCAAGGTACCGTTAAGAGTGTCGTCCATCTTCTTCGACAACTCTGCATGGAATAAGACATCAAATTCAAAGACATTGAGAGCTTGCAAAATCCACCCAAATCAGCTCAGTTAGCAACGGATAAATAGAAAATGTATGTGTGTTAATAATCATGTCAATCATTGCAGTTGAACAATGAAGAATATCTTCATGCATATGTGCCTGTAAATGGGTTAAGACGTCTCTAACATACCTAGAGTGTTAGGCTGAGCTGGGGCCACCGCACCTATGAACCCTATCGCTATGACAAGTACAAAGAGACGACAGACAGACAGTGTGACAATGTAATGATATATGAGTAATGATATCCCGAGTCAATATCAGTTATAGATCTGTTGTTTATAGAACCTTGGCTGTATGTTATTAATTTCCTATAATTTCCCATAATGATTTCTTATAATGTCGTTCTTAGCAGTAATACAAATGATTTATATGGATAATAACAGTGATTGTGACAGTACACAATGCCTTGGTCATACTTACATATACAATATGCTCTATACACACATACTTGATAGTCTCCACACATATTTTCTCAAATGAACGAATATAATCGTGGGTCTAAATGTGTAATTCGGTTTCAAGTTTCTTTCGGTGAGAACGTCAGACTACTGAGTGAAGAGATCTACATATCTATATAGGCAAGGTTCTGTATAAACTCTGCATAAAAAAAAAACAGAAATACCCCAAATCCGGATAGGAACCCCAATATTTGTATCACTTACCTGTTGCCATGTTCACGGCAACCAGAGCGTAAAGGATCGAGAGAATGGGCAGAATCCCCATTGTTAAACTGAGTATATCTAGAAAACACAAACACACACATAAACACACCAATAAGTTCAGAATACACTTGAAAAAGTCCAAACTCTTTGGTAGAAGTGTAGAGAGGCTGTGGATAAGTACTCACCTTCTGATAAGAATTTGACTTGCAGCTTCTGGAAACTGATGACAATTAGAAGCGACAGCTTCTTTTATAGCCATTTTGGACAAGGTGTATGTCATCTGAGTAAACATGTTTATCAAAATGAAGAGAAGGGTGTACGGCTCAATGACAAACACAAATACTGACATCCGTGAGGAATTAATTTCAAATGATATATCATCTTTCTGTTATAGTTAGGTCACTGAGACTGCTTAAACAAAAGCCAAACACACCTTCCAGCAGAGCCACAGTTAAGCTGACAAATTCAGCAATAATTAAACAACAGTACACCAAAATTTGCAATTAAACATAGCACTATATGTTCCAAATGTTGTGACAGAGACAGAAACGTATATTGCTGACACAAACAAACACAATATATACATAAATAAATATATACAGTCTGCATGGCAAAGTGTTAGGGTGACCAGGTGTCCAACTGCACAGCATCCCCTTTTATCCCCGATCCCACATATTGATGTTGTGTCCCTGATTTCCAAGCTTCTTAGCTTTTCTAAAAGCCTCACTTTCATCCAGGGGCTGAGAAGAAAGCACAGAAGGTGGTCAATCAAACTGAGCAGATGTCACGTGGGGCTGAAGAATTCCTCTTATACGTCACAAAAAACAAACTTTCACAAACTTTCACAAACTACCAGGGGACATCATGGCTCATCATATCTTTATAGCAAAATGTTAAGCTTGTATATGTTATGGCCTAACTGGTGTGCTGTGGAATTGACTTAAGGAAAAAGTAGGTGTTTATGAACCAAAAGGCATAATAAAATGCTTCTTATTCAGTTAGACATTAAAGCAAACTTTAAGGTTACCCCTCAGCAGTGGTAACATGTTCCACATTGTCCCTACCTAAACGTACTACTCACCCCACATCTCGCCACCCTACAGAGCATGGCAGATAAGGTCTAGATGGAGGCACAAAACCTTAATGGGTGGTATTGTAATTATGTCAAAAGTTAAAGATCCTTTTCAAACACCCCCTGAAATAACTTAATTTGACATAAAATAGGGGACTGAACAGACATAGTATCATACAAACAAACCCACCCTTCATATCTCTCTCTCTGTCACTTTGACACAAACACACACACACACACACACACACACCATTTTGCAACATTAACTTGTATGCTCAGATATGTGCGTGACTGGAGTTCCCTGCTCTGTGCAAATATTTCCAGTAACTGGTATCAGTCTCCTATTACCAGTAGGCCTACCAATCTCTCATTACCACTACGAAAACAGAAACAGACACTCAAAGTGTCTAATTCACTAATGTATTTCCACTGCTAGTGGTATAAAATGTTTTTTTTTGTTAGTAAGAAAAAAAGAGACTCAGAAATGACTTGATTCTGATTGCTTCACAACCCAATGCTTTGAATTTACCCTTTTGTATACTGTAATTACTGATTTGAAGCTATTTAATATTTGAGGGCATTTATTTGTTTGTTTCATACTTTTCACCTGCCCTTAAATTATAATAAAAAAAAACCTCTAAGAAAGGGCAAAAGCAGAATGTTGATGAACATTGGGAGACACTGACTACCATGACCGTTATGTGACGTATTTTAAGGTATCCTATAACCCGAAAAAAAATTAAGCAAATTGGGACGGTCCCTCCTTCTCTTATTTAAGAGAGGAAGGTAGTAAGACAACATTTTAAGAGAATTGAGATGGACCCACTATCTCTTCATAGTTATGGCAGGTCTACACATTGCATTCTTCTAAGTCTGAAGATGGGTTTACAGTCGATGGAACAACAGGTCGCCATGACAAATAGAACAGCTACAAAATGGGTTCCAAACCATTAGGCAACAATTGCTGCTTGCTTTGAATAAAGTGTGAACTGTGAAACGACATGAACGGCACTGCCAGACAAAAATAACTGTAATTTTACAAGACTGGATGAATATTATCTTTCATAGTACATCATATTGCTCCTTCAATATGCGATGACTATGCAAGTTGTTGTGGCCGGTACTTCTCATACCCATGCACACTCACTGACATTGCTCCATATATACTATAATACATGTACAATTTGGTGAATAACCTTGGTGAATTTACAGTATAGGTATGCACTTATATGTGTGTGCGTGTGTTTTATTTGTTTGAGTGTGAAGAGAGGTGAAATGAACATGTGTGAAAGTATTTGTCACCTCGGGAGAAGTGAGTGACATGGAACATACAGTTTGTTGTTCCACTTTCCTGCTCTTGACAAATATTGCTTTGAAACATAGTTTCCATGTCATGTTACTGGCACCAATCTCTTATGACTAATTACATAGACAAACCCACATACACATGCACTTACACAAACACATACTGTACATATACACATACACATACACACACACACACACACACACACACACACACACACACACACACACACACACACACACACACACACACACGCACACACACACACATTCACTCACTTACTCTTTCTCTCTCACACAGAGAGAGAGAGAGAATTGGTAATGTGCACACATTTCCCAAAAAAGACATCTGTAAGTGACTGGGCACTCAGATACAGATACAACATATCTGCTCGGTCCCAAAGTAGTGAAATGTTCGGTGGAGGTGTTCAGTCTGCAAGTTATTTGACTTACTGTAATACGGACCTTTACATGAGCATATGAGGTTTCTGTATCCACACATACAAAGACACACACATTTGGCAATGTCAAACATGATCCTCTTTCTGTGAGTGTTCTTGTATGCACAGATATGTGCATGTCTGGAGTTTGCCATTCTTACAACTGATAGTGGACACAAACTTGGTAGTGTCCACACCATTCTCCTACGTGCAAATATTTCCTGTAACCAATCCCTTATTGCCAGTTTCAATCTCCTATTACCACTATGAATACATAACCACCCCCCCCCCCCCCCCCACAACCCCTCCCACCACCTACCTAAACAAAGTCTTAGACATGTTTTTCAACTGTTAACTGTTAACTTTTACTGTTAACATATACATTGTGCTTGTAGATGGACTCATTTAGAAATGCATATGCAATAAGTATCAAATGCAAAACACCAAGCAGCTCTATTGTCCTTTACACTTTACACTGCACGTTCTCTCACTGTTCTCCATGGCACTTGTTTCAGCTTGATTAATTAGAACTATTTCTGTGGATCTATTCTCAACATGTCTCCAAACCTACTGCAGCTTGATTGTGGTTCTTAAGTATGTCTGCTGAATTAATCAATGAATCAATCTAAATGTAAAATAATAGTCATCTTTTTAGGGGCACAAAAGGTCCTTTGTGACCCTTTCGGTCACCCAGCAATCACTTCTTAATGCCAAAAGGGGTTTGTGTCATTGCAAAGCTGTAGATTTTGTGCTGAGAGGAAAAGATAATCCATTGTCATCTCAGAAGTCAGAGGGAAGGGTTCTGCTGCAGCTGAACGTTTGTGTTGTTGTGCCACACATGGGCCCCAGGTCAAAGGTCATTCATTTGGCAGGCTCTCCTCCAGAGGCCAAGCGACTCATTCAATCTTTTCCGCTGCTAGAGTGATGAGGGCAAGGCAGGCTTTTAATGTTTAGCTGTGGGCCTTGGACATTAGGAACAGTTGGTTCAGTAGTTTTATTTATTCATTTGTTTGACATATTTTTGTAATTCAAAGCACTGCTGTGAAGATGCCATAAACGCTATCTTTACTGTTGTCCACACCCACTCCCACTCATCAGTAGGGCCAGGGTTTGGAAATGGGAGAGATTTTCTTGTGAACCAGTGCAATCCACTGCTGTTGAGGTACAGGTGAATTTAGTTATTGTGCTGTTGAAAAAAACTTGTCATTACTTTTGATTTGTGAGCGCACTAGAATAGTTTGGCCCGCAGAGGGAGTGGAGGGGGACCTTTTGCAGGTCCAGGCCATGGGGCCCATGGTTTCATAATCCGTCCATGGTTTAGGCAGCTCTCCAGCATCATGGATTGTTTCAATTGTTCCATGGTATTGTTCCAACTGTACCCGATGTGGCCAGTAGGTGGCACTTTGCACACATGTAGAACGATCTTAATTCTAGCATTTTGAGTTTACGGGTGTTTTTGTGGGTCATACCATTTCAAAGTCCTTAATCTATGTAACCACCCAAGTATAGACATTTATTCACACATCAGCCAGACTATAGGCCTATATCGTAAAAGTAAGAGTTCAGATTGATCATTTCCATCTGATCCATGATGTATTTTCGCCCATTTCAACATCTGGATCAATACCAGCTCTAAAGACATAAACGGTACAACATCGCTAGAGCCGCTATAAAAGACCTGTATCTGAATGTTCTAACAGGGTCTATTTACTTGCCATACTTTTTTACATACCTATCTTTAATAACCTGATCCCAAGTTCCCATGCCTTTAGTGACCAAATGATGCAACATTAAATGACCATAGGGTGTAGACCAGGACAGTGTGTCATCATGAATAGGGTATAGATCTGTGAAGTGAAGACAATCAACAACAATTCTAAACACACCAGTCAGCAAGCCAAGTATTGGTTATGGTAAAGCATATTTAATGTTTTGAAATGCCCAAATAAAAATCTGGACTAACAGACAAGTAGTGACAGAACATGACACAGGGGGTTATAAGAAAGAGAGAGATTCATTGAACATGACTCAGGGGGTTATAAGAAAGAGAGAGATTCATTGAACATGACTCAGGGGGTTATAAGAAAGAGAGAGATTCATTGAACATGACTCAGGGGGTTATAAGAAAGGGAGAGATTCATTGAACATGACGGAGGGGGTTATAAGAAAGGGAGAGATTCATTGAACATGACTCAGGGGGTTATAAGAGGGAAATATTCATTAGCCAACTCACAACAGCTGTGCCCATTCACCCACCTCAGCACTGTTCACCTAACTAGTCTGTCCCCCCTCCCTCCTGCAGCCAAGCAACAATCACACCGCGCCACCACAGACATATCTCAAGCTCAACACCTCTGAGGACTCCTACCAGAGACAACAACAGATACACCTCAAGAACATTTAGTTCAGATTCATTCTTGACTCCAAGTAGTCTGTGAGCGCGTCAGCGACAACCACTGGCGCGCTTTTTCAGCAGCCGCAGAAAACTATTTTAAATCTCCCATGAGTGACTGGAAACCAAAATCTAACAAAAGTGTTCTAACACTTGTCTCTAACACTCCACTAGTCTTGTGTGTGCTTGCCAACCTCATTCTCTCGCTTCTATCACTAGTTCCTCATACTTTAGCTTCTTCCTTTCAAATACTTCCTAATTTTTAATTGATAACTTAATTAAGTAAACAATGCATTCTCACTCAGAACACAATACCATAGCTGTCACAATACCCTGTGGAACCTGAACTTGTCTACCGACATCAGCCAGCAATCCCCAAACCTACGCTTTGCTCCATTTATCAGTTCTGCTTGTATGTGTCTGGTGTCCACTTTTCAGCTCTTTTGCACAAAATACATTCTATGGTCCCTGTCATGAACCAGCAAAGAGTTAACCTCATGTTGATTATTCAATGATTTTAAAACCTTATTATATCTCCATGTGTGGCGAGCCTGGGTCAAGCTAGTTTCACACCCAGACAAAATATGTTTTAATGAGCCAACAGCCAAACACACAATGCAGCTTCTGTCACCCACTGATTAAGGTTCTCCACAGTTGGGAGTTTGTCATAAATGATTCCAACAATAAATGTAATATGGTTATCATCCATAACATAAAGCTCTTTCCAGCTGATTTTCTCAGTCTCAACAGCACGCCAGTTCTTCCATTGCCCCATCCTTGCTTGAGAAGCCCTTGTTGCTCGTCTCGTTTCCTCTTCTTGCTGCCACACAAAGCTAGTTACCACCTACCTCCTCCCTGGCAACATAACATAACCCTGTGCTTTCCAACCTAGCCCAAACCCTGCTCTTCCACTCTGTACCTGCCCAATGATATCCCAATGCTGTAAAGTGCCTTGTGCATGTTGAACCACTTCTCGTGGATTCCATTTCTTCCCTGTTTTTAGCGTTGGAACAGTCTTCTTGACTACTGGACCCTCAGATTTGACAAAGTCATCTCCACAACTGGTCTAGGCACATTTGAACTCCCCCACCAAGCTGGTCATTGGTAACTCAGGCTTGCGATTAAGCTGCTCACTCCATTTTGCAATTAAGCTGCCCATTTCATTGTATTTACCAAGGCTTTTAATGTTGGATCATTTTTTCAACAATTCAATAAATACACAGTTTTGTCAATACATATTTCACTGGCTTCCCTTCATCAATGTTGATTCCTTCGATTCACATTTGATTTCATATTTATACAAATTTTCAGAAATCTCTGTGGAGTTCATAAACTTTCAAGCACAACTGTACCTGTACATTTATGTCTAGGGTTACTGGCAAAACCACTAATGACAGTTTTAAATGGCAAGAGCCTTTTCAATGATTGATGATGATGAATTTAATGATTCCATGATATATAAATATTAAAATAACCAAAACTTCTAAAACATAAATCACCTACACCAGTAAAAAAAAAAAATGATGAAGCAGTAGTTGAACAAATGAAATACAACAATAACATATTCCACCTGGTTTACTTCGCTTGACCTGACAGAGCAAACTGTCCTCCAGTCAGTCACCTCCTCTGTGTCCGAAGGGACGGGAACACCTTCACACCAGCTGGACCCCTTGGTTGCCGATCATGGCTTGTCCAATCAGTGCTGCCACAATAGGGACGAACTCCTCTGCACAACCGAGACTGCAGTGACCACTTCAGGTGAACAGGAGCTCAGGTGAGTGACCACTTCAGGTGAACAGGAGCTCAGGTGAGCAGCTTGCGATCCATGTGGGGGATAAATCGCAGCCTGGCCGCCCACCACAACACTGGTGCCAAGAGCAGACTCAGAGTGGTGACACTAAGGACAAGCAGGTAGACCTGCAAAAAAAAGAGGAGGAGAGGGAAAATAACATCAATAGCAGGGCTATTACATTAACAGCTGGACACGGACAGAACAGAGCAGAAGATCACAATATGTGTTTAAGATAGAAGAGGGAAATCTGGAGAAAATATAAAGGTAGGCAATGAATACAAACTGATAAAAACTAAATGGTGTAACAAAATGGTCAGTTATTTTAGCTCACGCACTTTCTCCCCTTGATTTCGTATTCGTAAATGAGCTGCTCTTCTCTGGAGTTCATATTCATAAATGAGCTGCTCTACTCTGGAGTTCATATTCGTAAATGAGCTGCTCTTCTCTGGAGTTCATATTCATAAATGAGCTGCTCTTCTCTGGAGTTCATATTCATAAATGAGCTGCCCTTCTCTGGAGTTCATACTCATAAATGAGCTGCTCTACTCTGGAGTTCATACTCATAAATGAGCTGCTCTACTATGGAGTTTATATTTATAAATGAGCTGCTCTACTCTGGAGTTCGTATTCGTAAATGAGCTGCTCTACTCTGGAGTTTATATTCATAAATGAGCTGCTCTACTCTGGAGTTCATATTCCTAAATGAGCTGCTCTACTATGGAGTTTATATTCATAAATGAGCTGCTCTACTCTGGAGTTCATATTCCTAAATGAGCTGCTCTACTCTGGAGTTAATATTCATAAATGAGCTGCTCTACTCTGGAGTTCATATTCCTAAATGAGCTGCTCTACTCTGGAGTTCATATTCCTAAATGAGCTGCTCTACTCTGGAGTTAATATTCATAAATGAGCTGCTCTACTCTGGAGTTAATATTCATAAATGAGCTGCTCTACTCTGGAGTTCATATTCCTAAATGAGCTGCTCTTCCCTGAACTTTGCTGTCATGCCATGCCATTATGTTCCTTAACAATAATGTTTCCACAGACGCTTGCAGTAATGATTGATTATGGCAAGCTAACTAGCTAAAAGTGAGATAAACGAGTTAACAAACAACAGACATGCATTGCAAGCAGCAAAGACAACATTGTTGGGACTAACAAAGGGAAGCCAGCTTGCATGTATTCGATGTACAGTATTTCAGAAACATATTTGGGAACGCTGTGATGCCAAAGTTGTTTTCGACCCAGATCCTAAACCGAATAGCTGTGGTGGCTAATGGGAATAACAGGTGTGTTTATCTCTCCTTCACATAACTATCAAAATGAATACCCTGTAAAACCTTTTAAAAGTTAAGCATTTGTAACCCTGGGATCCTTTCTCAGTCTTCTCTCTAGATGTAAACATAGTACAAATTACACCAAGAAGATTGTGGGTTTATGGTGCAAAAATAACCTTTTTTTTAAAGGTAGGCTATGGTGAGTACCCTTGCCAGACATTAATGCATAATGTGTTTATTTCAGAGGAAAGGCATGTTTATGAACTTTGGAAACCTTAAATCATAGATTTTGGCAGTTTGTATCACATAAGTAAGTGGCACATGTGATGAAGTGTAGCAGCAGGATGTGAGAGTATGCAGTGACACATGTAGCAGCAGGATGTGAGAGTATGCAGTGACACATGTAGCAGCAGGATGTGAGAGTATGCAGTGACACGTGTAGCAGCAGGATGTGAGAGTATGCAGTGACACATTTAGCAGCAGGATGTGAGAGTATGCAGTGACACATGTAGCAGCAGGATGTGAGAGTATGCAGTGACACATGTAGCAGCAGGATGTGAGAGTATGAAGTGATGAAGTGTAGCAGCAGGATGTGAGAGTATGTAGTGACACATGTAGCAGCAGGATGTGAGAGTATGCAGTGACACATGTAGCAGCAGGATGTGAGAGTATGCAGTGACACATGTAGCAGCAGGATGTGAGAGTATGCAGTGACACATGTAGCAGCAGGATGTGAGAGTATGCAGTGACACATGTAGCAGCAGGATGTGAGAGTATGCAGTGATGAAGTGTAGCAGCAGGATGTGAGAGTATGCAGTGACACATGTAGCAGCAGGATGTGAGAGTATGCAGTGATGAAGTGTAGCAGCAGGATGTGAGAGTATGCAGTGACACATGTAGCATCAGGATGTGAGAGTATGCAGTGACACATGTAGCAGCAGGATGTGAGAGTATGCAGTGACACATGTAGCAGCAGGATGTGAGAGTATGCAGTGACACATGTAGCAGCAGGATGTGAGAGTATGCAGTGATGAAGTGTAGCAGCAGGATGTGAGAGTATGCAGTGACACATGTAGCAGCAGGATGTGAAAGTATGCAGTGACACATTCTAGCAGTAGGATGTGAGAGTATGCGGTGACACATTCTAGCAGCAGGATGTGAGAGTATGCAGTGATGAAGTGTAGCAGCAGGATGTGAGAGTATGCAGTGACACATGTTAGCAGCAGGATGTGAGAGTATGCAGTGACACATGTAGCAGCAGGATGTGAGAGTATGCAGTGACACATGTAGCAGCAGGATATGAGAGTATGCAGTGACACATGTAGCAGCAGGATGTGAGAGTATGCAGTGACACATGTAGCAGCAGGATGTGAGAGTATGCAGTGACACATTTAGCAGCAGGATGTGAGAGTATGCAGTGATACATGTAGCCTCAGGATGTGAGAGTATGCAGTGATGAAGTAGCTGCCAACGGACAGAAATGGCTGAAGCACTGAATAGTAAGAAAGGGCAGAATGGAACACACACATCCAGTAGTGAAAGAGAGATATGGGGTATGATGGCACTTCTCACCTCTCGAGAAATGATT
The DNA here is from genome assembly GCF_963457725.1 of Sprattus sprattus. Lineage (NCBI taxonomy): Eukaryota > Metazoa > Chordata > Actinopteri > Clupeiformes > Clupeidae > Sprattus > Sprattus sprattus. The sequence continues at coordinate 3,527,141 of NC_137922.1, read as the reverse complement.
CCAGTGCGACGGGCTTGGCTGCCAAGCACGAAAGAGAACTCGCTGACCTGGGCCAGCCCTGCCGACACCAGCCAGCAGATGTGACGAGAGCCGCGGGGCAGGATCGTGGAGAGAACCAGCACTGCCATGAGAAACTAGATTAAAAGACCAAAAAGCAGAGAATATACGAAATCTAGTTAATATAATATATAATATAATATGTAGTTAATATACTCAAAACCCTGTAACAAAAAACTGTAACCTAAAAATAGGTTCGGTGAGTGATGAGTGATGACTGTCAGTTAACAAAATTGGTCAAAATAAGTTTCATGTATTAAAGAATGTGAATAAATATTTAGTCTATACGATAGACATTTAGGACTTTGGGGTCTGTTGTTTCTAGCATTTCATTTGAGTTAATGAATGATGACTTAATGTCCAAATAAATGTACAATTTAGATTTAAAAAACTCCTACCTTCAAGATGACCAATGACAGAGTTAAAACCAGCAGGATGGTCAGTTCATACAGCACAAAGGTGGGGAACACATGGAAACCTGTCAAAAGCACAATACATGAACTATGATGGTGACAGAACCTTGTACCGCATGTACACAAAACAAACATTGTTTGTGTTTTAATGAGTTTCTGCTTGACAGTAACAGCGCCCTCACCTGGCAGCTGAACATTCTACACTATGATAAATACATTAAAGAAGAAGGGGGTCAGCATCTCTGGGATAGTCACACAACCTCTTGCACCTCACTCTGGGTGGGCCAACATCCTGGTGAATGTCTCCGATTGGAGGATTGTCTGCCAGTAACACGAGACCCCCATGCCTCTGATTGGAGGATTGTCTGCCCGTAACACGAGACCCCCATGCCTCTGATTGTCTGCCAGTAACACGAGACCCCCATGCCTCCGATTGGAGGATTGTCTGCCCGTAACACGAGACCCCCATGCCTCTGATTGTCTGCCAGTAACACGAGACCCCCATGCCTCTGAGTGTCCGTCTGAAGCTGTTGGTGATACTCCACTAGGTACTCTCTTTCAACACTCAAACTACCTGTTTGTTTCTTGACCGAAAGACTTCACAAACTTAAATGAGTCCTTGTAGAGTGTAATACTAGCTGTTTCTTCCTTCTTCTTTATTAAATGTGTGAGGAGCTCTTTTCTCCTTAGCGTAGCCAGTCTACTCCTTAACTCTGTCTGCAGTACACTAATATGTACTCTCTGTTCATCATCTACTCCTTAACTCTGTCTGCAGTACACTAATACCTTCTCTCTGTTCATCATCTACTCCTCTGACTGCGGTACACTAATACCTTCTCTCTGTTCATCATCTACTCTTTACCTCTGTCTGCAGTACACTAATACCTTCTCTCTGTTCATCATCTACTCCTCCGACTGCAGTACACTAATACCTTCTCTCTGTTCATCATCTACTCCTCTGCCTGCAGTACACTTATACCTTCTCTCTGTTCATCATCTACTCCTTAACTCTGTCTGCAGTACACTAATACCTTCTCTCTGTTCATCATCTACTCTTCACCTCTGTCTGCAGTACACTAATACCTTCTCTCTGTTCATCATCTACTCCTCTGCCTGCAGTACACTAATACCTTCTCTCTGTTCATCATCTACTCATCAACTCTTCCTGCAGTACACTAATACCTTCTCTCTGTTCATCATCTATTCTTCACCTCTGCCTGCAGTACACTAATACCTTCTCTCTGTTCATCATCTACTCATCAACTCTTCCTGCAGTACACTAATACCTTCTCTCTGTTCATCATCTACTCCTCTGACTGCAGTACACTAATACCTTCTCTCTGTTCATCATCTGCTCATCAATCCTTCCAAACTTCCTTTAAAATCAACATCGGTACAGTTCCTTTTCCTGACTTCATTGGCCCCTGGCCATATAACTTTTGGTTTCATTCAGTTGCAGAGCTTCATCTGTCATTGTAGTCTTTAGTACTGGACTGTATAAATCATATTGTCCATAAAAGAACATCACTCACCTATGGAAGCAAAGAATATTATAGCCAAGAAGTCTCTGATTGGCTCAATGCAGCGGAGCACCTCAGAGGTGACCATGTGACCTTGAGAGGAAATAAGGGCCCCAGCCAGGAAGCAGCCGAGCTCCATAGATAAATACAGGAGTTCAGTCACCTGGAAATAAAACATAGGAAATGATCCCTCATTTCAAAGATACTATGAAATATTCATGATTAATTACACTGCATAACAAAGACCATACGAGTGGGAGCTGTAGTGGAGGAAGAGGAGAGCCTACCATCAGCATGAGGAACATGAAGGCCGTGGTGCCCAGCACCATGATCTCTTTGTTGCCTCGGTACTCAGCGTGGAGCTTCCTGTAGAAGGGGCCAATCACGCAAGACCTCAGGAAGAAACACAGCAGTAGCACTCCAGCCAGGAAGACCAGCACCTGAAACAGCAGCGCCAGCACATGGAGCGCACCAGCTACAGAACTGAACACAAAACACAGGGCCAATTAGGGAACAAGCTACAGGACTGAACACAAAACACAGGGCCAATTAGGGAACAAGCTACAGGAATGAACACAAAACACAGGGCCAATTAGGGAACAAACTACAGGACTGAACACAAAACACAGGGCCAATTAGGGAACAAGCTACAGGACTGAACACAAAACACAGGGCCAATTAGGGAACAAGCTACAGAACTGAACACAAAACACAGGGCCAATTAGGGAACAAGCTACAGGACTGAACACAAAACACAGGGCCAATTAGGGAACAAGCTACAGAACTGAACACAAAACACAGGGCCAATTAGGGAACAAGCTACAGGACTGAACACAAAACACAGGGCCAATTAGGGAAGATGCTCATCAAAACACAGGGCCAATTAGGGAAGATGCTCATCAAAACACAGGGCCAATTAGGGAAGATGCTCATCAAAACATACATGCATAAACGAAATATACCCTGTCTGTCGCAGTCTTTTGATTGATTATTATTGTTGATTGTGACGGCCTGCCGTTCCCTGCATGTATTTAACCCTGTTTGTGCCCTCTGGTCTCTGTGCAGTTGCTGATTGGAGGTGATGAGCCTTGATTGGGTGCACCTGGCACGCATGTTCACCTGACTCTATAAAAGCTCTGGCTCCTCCTCCTTCGAGAGAGAGTCGACCTGCAGCAGACACTGCCTAAGCGGCTGTTCTTGGCCCAGCATTGGCGTGTTGTACTGTTCCTTGGTTTGTCTCTGACTTGTCTCTGTTAGATGTGATTTGGAGTTGACGCAGACGTTTTGCGTTCGTGTCTGTTTGGATGATTGCACCGCTAGTGATTTAAATAAAAACCATCTTTGGACATGGTGAAACCTACTCCATCCGCTATTTGCTATTTCACTTCAAACCCTAGTTGTGACATTGATGAAATATGAAACACAACAGTTTGCAATTACGATGTTCTCTTTTACAATTCTGTGATTTAAAGATTTGGAGCTGAAACGCTAATTTTCCTGAATAGCATTAATAGGTTTATCCAATGCGGCTGTGTGTTGGAAACATTACCAATCAATTGCACTAGGCCTTCTGTGTTTGATTGTTAGTGCAAGACTAGTGAGTGAGTGCACCTCCAGATCACTCACCTGTCCATAGCTCCGTCCCCTGCCTGGATGAGGGTTGGCATGACGGCGATAAACAGACCTAACTGAACATCCTGCATCACCAGCATACCAAGCAATACACTGCTGGGTTCCAGCTCACCTGTGTACACATTCACACACACACACATACACACACACACACACACACACACAAACACATTCATTCAAACACACACACAGAAATTCACCTTGGTAATACATCTCACTGTGGTGCGTTTTATTCATGACTTTATTGATATTCTCAATTCTCACATACAAAAAACCTAAAAATGAACTAGAATGCGTTTCGTGAACGAACTGCGAGAGTGTGCTTGCTCTGTTGCGGCCATGACCGAGAGAACAAGTGCCTTGGAATTGGGGCAGGTGTCAGCTCTCCAGCTCTCCCTGCTGGATGAGCATGCACAAATGAGTATGCACAAATGAGTATGCATGAGTGAGTATGCATGAGTGAGTATGCGTGAGTGAGTATGCACGAGTGAGTATGCATGAGTGAGTATGCATGAGTGAGTAAACATGAGTGAGTATGCACGAGTGAGTAAACATGAGTGAGTATGCATGAGTGAGTATGCATGAGTGAGTAAACATGAGTGAGTACGCATGAGTGAGTACGCATGAGTGAGTAAACATGAGTGAGTAAACATGAGTGAGTATGCATGAGTAAGTATGCATGAGTGAGTATGCACGAGTGAGTATGCATGAGTGAGTATGCACGAGTGAGTAAACATGAGTGAGTATGCATGAGTGAGTAGAGCCCTGGTATGGAAGGTGTCTCTTAATATTCCTAGTTATACAGTTGATTGGAGAGGGACAGAGAGAGAAGAGGAACCGTGCGCATGTGTCAGTGAGAGTTGTCAGTGAATCACAGGTGCAAGCCAGTTTAATGAGCCTATTATGATGTCATAATGCCTCAAAGTTCTGCCATGCAAGTCTATGGAGAAAAAAGGTGATGGAAAAAGAGGAATAAAAAAGGAGTGGCAAGGAGTACCGCCACGAAAAGTCATAGCAGCTTGCACCGGATCGGGCCGGACGTTTTGGTGTTTGAACAGCGTCTCTATCTCAATCGGGCGAGTAGTTAGCTGCAAGAAAAACTACTAGAATAAAAAAAATAGTAAAAAACGAAGAACAATAGTGTGCTTCCCTTCGGGCAAGCACACTAATTATACCAATTTCAACTGACTCTAGTCTTATAAGTATTTTCCGGACTATAAGGAGCACTTAAAAGCCTTCCATTTTCTCAAAAAATGACATTTGATTTAGCGGTATTAGACTGTTTTTGTACGTGTTCCAACTGAACAAGGTTGGAAGTTATTGTTTATAGGCTCATTAACGTTTGAACCATGTTGAGAGTTATTGTGAAAACGTTTAATAAAGTTTGACTGACTGACTGTTTTGTTTCCCTTAATGCGCCTTATATTCTGGTGCGCTTTATGTATGAAAAAATATCGAAAAATATACTATTCCTTGACAGTGCGCCTTGTAATCCAGTGCGCCCTATAGTGCGGAAAATACGGTAATATCAGACACTGATGCACTAGCAATACGTTATCAATAAAATATCTCCACACTAATGGAAGTGAACTGACTAAAGGAACGGGATGTTGCTCTTTAGTTTGGATAATAATACACATGAAGTCCAGTTACCTTCCTTTTCAGCTCGGGAGGCACCAGAGAGGAACTTGGACACCAGTGGGGTGCTGGACAGAGATAGACAGCTGGACACAAACACCGTCTGGGAGATATGAAGCTTCAGTAGCTGCCCCCACACAATGCCTGCTCCAATCATCAGCAGGCTTAGACAAGAGGTGCCCTGCACAGATATCCTCCAGACCTGTGTGGAAGCACAAAACTGTAAGAGTGCGTTCACACCACTGAACAAGACCCCACTATATAGAACAACTTGTACACCTTAAAGCAACATGTATTAGCCTGTGAAGAGCTATCCTGTGATTGTGCTACACCACAACGTTAGTTCACTCAACTGTCTCTCTATTAAGATACTACATTTATATACGGTTCTAGTGTGTTGTGTTTGATTATCCATGGTATCCCAAACAGATCCAGTCCATAGGTTTTTTGATTGCTTGAGGATTGTAGCTGATTGCATGACTGTGATGCTTGCTTCTGGCTGTATGCCTCTGTTTCAAGAGGGATAACAGTGGAATGTCATGTTCAGATCAATTTAGTCTTCACATTAGAAATGAATGTCAGATCTGCATTAATGACTAACCAACTGTAGCATCTGAACTACAGCATGGCACTGAAGACTAATGATCCTGACTACAATGCAGCTGTAGAATAAGAACATCTAGTATTGATAGTTTTCACGTGACGTCAGAATGACCAGCTGGCGGGCAAAAAAAACATTCCACAGCTGTCTAACACTGGAGTTTATACAGGAACCGACCACCTTTCATTCAAGATAATTTAATATCTCTGCTTTTACATTGTTTGACTTAGGTCGTAAAATGCTAAACAGTTGTTGCTCGGTTGGCTGTTTAAATCGCCAAGGAGACAAGTCCGGATTTTGTTTTATTGCATTTAAAACCCGCCCACGTTGCTGCCAGCTGATTGTACAAAGACGTCTTCTGGGTCAACTTTTCTCGGACACACAGTAAAGAAAGCCGTACTTTTGGAGCTGGCAATAAAAGCAGTCACCCTATTCTGGTCGCCTCATTTATCAGAATAACTACCTAAAACCGGAATAGATCAAGTAATAAAGTCAAGAAACAAAGCAGCTGCTGCTCTAACTAAGTACCTAAGCAAGCAAGTAGGCGAGGCTAGTGTATTTTGTCATCCAACTAGTAATAATACAATGTCAGTAGAAAATATATGGGAAGATCATTTAAGTTGTCATTTGCCAGACCAGGTGTTCGTTCTTGTTAAAACCAGGAAATTGTGTCAAATGATAAAGAACATCGTTGGGTAGGCTAACGGCTGCTAGCTAAAAGCAGGTAGCTCGCTAGCTGGTAGCTAGCTATTAAATGGCACTCATCTTTGCTCTTATTATTAAGAGCCAACATTAAATATTGTGGAATTGTGGGTTCGAGTATGGAAGTATTTCCCTAGTTCACTATAGTAACGAGGCTGAGGCTGAGGCAGCAGACTAGCCCCAGTGGCCTAACGGATAAGGCACTGGCCTCCTAAGCCAGGGATTGTGGGTTCGAGTCCCATCTGGGGTGAGCTAAAGCAGAGTGGCGCAGCAGAAGCGTGCTGGGCCCATAACCCAGAGGTCGATGGATCGAAACCATCCTCTGCTAGGCAAGCCCCGACAGCTGAAAATTCGATGAAGCCAGGAATTGTGGGTTCGAGTCCCATCTGTGGTGAGATAAAGTAGAGTGGCGCAGCCGAAACGTGCTGGGCTCAGAAGTCGATGGATCTAAATCCCCGATAGCTGAAAATCCAATGAATTTCTTTTGTCAACATTGAAAGTATTTCCCTAGTTCACTATAGTAACGAGGCTGAGGCTGAGGCACTGGCCTCCTAAGCCAGGGATTGTGGGTTCGAGTCCCGTCTGGGGTGAGATAAAGCAGAGTGGCGCAGCGGAAGCGTGCTGGGCCCATAACCCAGAGGTCGATGGATCGAAACCATCCTCTGCTAGTCCCTCTTTAAGTGCCACTCCAGTATAGTTGCCTTTCACAAAACGCAGTCGGAAACCAGGATGAGAAGTAAGGCAGGAGGTTTACAGTGGGCAACACGTAGCCAATTTCGTACCAAACCACGAACGCCCTTTAACTTGTTGCGATCTTCTCAGCCTTTTTTCGGGGTCAAATCTAGCTTGCAATTAAATAGACACCAAACAGCAGAAAATCTGGCTCTCATATTTTTCAAGGACATATTTCTGCAATGAGAGCCCTGTAGCCAACAGCAAGACTGCAGGCAGGAAGAGCAGAGTGGTGCAGCGGAAGCGTGCTGGGCCCATAACCCAGAGGTCGATGGATCGAAACCATCCTCTGCTAGGCAAGCCCCGACAGCTGAAAATTCGATGAAGCCAGGAATTGTGGGTTCGAGTCCCATCTGTGGTGAGATAAAGTAGAGTGGCGCAGCCGAAACGTGCTGGGCCCATAACTCAGAAGTCGATGGATCAAAATCCCCGATAGCTGAAAATCCAATGAACTTCTTTTGTCAACATTGAAAGTATTTCCCTAGTTCACTATAGTAACGAGGGTGAGGCTGAGGCTGAGGCTGAGGCAGCAGACTAGCCCCAGTGGCCTAATGAATAAGGCACTGGCCTCCTAAGCCAGGGATTGTGGGTTCGAGTCCCATCTGGGGTGAGATAAAGCAGAGTGGCGCAGCGGAAGCGTGCTGGGCCCATAACCCAGAGGTCGATGGATCGAAACCATCCTCTGCTAGTCCCTCTTTAAGTGCCACTCCAGTATAGTTGCCTTTCACAAAACGCAGTCAGAAACCAGGATGAGAAGTAAGGCAGGAGGTTTACAGTGGGCAACACGTAGCCAATTTCGTACCAAACCACGCACGCCCTTTAACTTGTCGCGATCTTCTCAGCCTTTTTTCGGGGTCAAATCTAGCTTGCAATTAAATAGACACCAAACAGCAGAAAATCTGGCTCTCATATTTTTCAAGGACATATTTCTGCAATGAGAGACCTGGAGCCAACAGCAAGACTGCAGGCAGGAAGAGCAGAGTGGCGCAGCGGAAGCGTGCTGGGCCCATAACCCAGAGGTCGATGGATCGAAACCATCCTCTGCTAGGCAAGCCCCGACAGCTGAAAATTCGATGAAGCCAGGAATTGTGGGTTCGAGTCCCATCTGTGGTGAGATAAAGTAGAATGGCGCAGCCGAAACGTGCTGGGCCCATAACTCAGAAGTCGATGGATCGAAATCCCCGATAGCTGAAAATCCAATGAACTTCTTTTGTCAACATTGAAAGTATTTCCCTAGTTCACTATAGTAACGAGGCTGAGGCTGAGGCTGAGGCAGCACACTAGCCCCAATGGCCTAATGGATAAGGCACTGGCCTCCTAAGCCAGGGATTGTGTGTTCGAGTCCCATCTGGGCTGAGATAAAGCAGAGTGGCGCAGCGGAAGCGTGCTGGGCCCATAACCCAGAGGTCGATGGATCGAAACCATCCTCTGCTAGTCCCTCTTTAAGTGCCACTCCAGTATAGTTGCCTTTCACAAAACGCAGTCGGAAACCAGGATGAGAAGTAAGGCAGGAGGTTTACAGTGGGCAACACGTAGCCAATTTCGTACCAAACCACGCACGCCCTTTAACTTGTCGCAATCTTCTCAGCCTTTTTTCGGGGTCAAATCTAGCTTGCAATTAAATAGACACCAAACAGCAGAAAATCTGGCTCTCATATTTTTCAAGGACATATTTCTGCAATGAGAGCCCTGGAGCCAACAGCAAGACTGCAGGCAGGAAGAGCAGAGTGGCGCAGCCGAAGCGTGCTGGGCCCATAACCCAGAGGTCGATGGATCGAAACCATCCTCTGCTAGTCCCTCTTTAAGTGCCACTCCAGTATAGTTGCCTTTCACAAAACGCAGTCGGAAACCAGGATGAGAAGTAAGGCAGGAGGTTTACAGTGGGCAACACGTAGCCAATTTCGTACCAAACCACGAATGCCCTTTAACTTGTCGCGATCTTCTCAGCCTTTTTTCAAGGTCAAATCTAGCTTGCAATTAAATAGACACCAAACAGCAGAAAATCTGGCTCTCATATTTTTCAAGGACATATTTCTGCAATGAGAGCCCTGGAGCCAACAGCAAGACTGCAGGCAGGAAGAGCTGAGTGGCGCAGCGGAAGCGTGCTGGGCCCATAACCCAGAGGTCGATGGATCGAAACCATCCTCTGCTAGGCAAGCCCCGACAGCTGAAAATTCGATGAAGCCAGGAATTGTGGGTTCGAGTCCCATCTGTGGTGAGATAAAGTAGAGTGGCGCAGCCGAAACGTGCTGGGCCCATAACTCAGAAGTCGATGGATCGAAATCCCCGATAGCTGAAAATCCAATGAACTTCTTTTGTCAACATTGAAAGTATTTCCCTAGTTCACTATAGTAACGAGGCTGAGGCTGAGGCTGAGGCAGCAGACTAGCCCCAGTGGCCTAATGGATAAGGCACTGGCCTCCTAAGCCAGGGATTGTGTGTTCGAGTCCCATCTGGGCTGAGATAAAGCAGAGTGGCGCAGCCGAAACGTGCTGGGCCCATAACTCAGAAGTCGATGGATCAAAATCCCCGATAGCTGAAAATCCAATGAACTTCTTTTGTCAACATTGAAAGTATTTCCCTAGTTCACTATAGTAACGAGGGTGAGGCTGAGGCTGAGGCTGAGGCAGCAGACTAGCCCCAGTGGCCTAATGAATAAGGCACTGGCCTCCTAAGCCAGGGATTGTGGGTTCGAGTCCCATCTGGGGTGAGATAAAGCAGAGTGGCGCAGCGGAAGCGTGCTGGGCCCATAACCCAGAGGTCGATGGATCGAAACCATCCTCTGCTAGTCCCTCTTTAAGTGCCACTCCAGTATAGTTGCCTTTCACAAAACGCAGTCAGAAACCAGGATGAGAAGTAAGGCAGGAGGTTTACAGTGGGCAACACGTAGCCAATTTCGTACCAAACCACGCACGCCCTTTAACTTGTCGCGATCTTCTCAGCCTTTTTTCGGGGTCAAATCTAGCTTGCAATTAAATAGACACCAAACAGCAGAAAATCTGGCTCTCATATTTTTCAAGGACATATTTCTGCAATGAGAGACCTGGAGCCAACAGCAAGACTGCAGGCAGGAAGAGCAGAGTGGCGCAGCGGAAGCGTGCTGGGCCCATAACCCAGAGGTCGATGGATCGAAACCATCCTCTGCTAGGCAAGCCCCGACAGCTGAAAATTCGATGAAGCCAGGAATTGTGGGTTCGAGTCCCATCTGTGGTGAGATAAAGTAGAATGGCGCAGCCGAAACGTGCTGGGCCCATAACTCAGAAGTCGATGGATCGAAATCCCCGATAGCTGAAAATCCAATGAACTTCTTTTGTCAACATTGAAAGTATTTCCCTAGTTCACTATAGTAACGAGGCTGAGGCTGAGGCTGAGGCAGCACACTAGCCCCAATGGCCTAATGGATAAGGCACTGGCCTCCTAAGCCAGGGATTGTGTGTTCGAGTCCCATCTGGGCTGAGATAAAGCAGAGTGGCGCAGCGGAAGCGTGCTGGGCCCATAACCCAGAGGTCGATGGATCGAAACCATCCTCTGCTAGTCCCTCTTTAAGTGCCACTCCAGTATAGTTGCCTTTCACAAAACGCAGTCGGAAACCAGGATGAGAAGTAAGGCAGGAGGTTT
>NC_137922.1:3496228-3498728 GCF_963457725.1 Sprattus sprattus | reverse complement strand
CATAACCCAGAGGTCGATGGATCGAAACCATCCTCTGCTAGGCAAGCCCCGACAGCTGAAAATTCGATGAAGCCAGGAATTGTGGGTTCGAGTCCCATCTGTGGTGAGATAAAGTAGAGTGGCGCAGCCGAAACGTGCTGGGCCCATAACTCAGAAGTCGATGGATCGAAATCCCCGATAGCTGAAAATCCAATGAACTTCTTTTGTCAACATTGAAAGTATTTCCCTAGTTCACTATAGTAACGAGGCTGAGGCTGAGGCTGAGGCAGCAGACTAGCCCCAGTGGCCTAATGGATAAGGCACTGGCCTCCTAAGCCAGGGATTGTGGGTTCGAGTCCCATCTGGGGTGAGATAAAGCAGAGTGGCGCAGCGGAAGCGTGCTGGGCCCATAACCCAGAGGTCGATGGATCGAAACCATCCTCTGCTAGTCCCTCTTTAAGTGCCACTCCAGTATAGTTGCCTTTCACAAAACGCAGTCGGAAACCAGGATGAGAAGTAAGGCAGGAGGTTTACAGTGGGCAACACGTAGCCAATTTCGTACCAAACAACGCACGCCCTTTAACTTGTCGCAATCTTCTCAGCCTTTTTTCGGGGTCAAATCTAGCTTGCAATTAAATAGACACCAAACAGCAGAAAATCTGGCTCTCATATTTTTCAAGGACATATTTCTGCAATGAGAGCCCTGGAGCCAACAGCAAGACTGCAGGCAGGAAGAGCTGAGTGGCGCAGCGGAAGCGTGCTGGGCCCAGAGGTCGATGGATCGAAACCATCCTCTGCTAGGCAAGCCCCGACAGCTGAAAATTCGATGAAGCCAGGAATTGTGGGTTCGAGTCCCATCTGTGGTGAGATAAAGTAGAGTGGCGCAGCCGAAACGTGCTGGGCCCATAACTCAGAAGTCGATGGATCGAAATCCCCGATAGCTGAAAATCCAATGAACTTCTTTTGTCAACATTGAAAGTATTTCCCTAGTTCACTATAGTAACGAGGCTGAGGCTGAGGCTGAGGCAGCAGACTAGCCCCAGTGGCCTAATGGATAAGGCACTGGCCTCCTAAGCCAGGGATTGTGGGTTCGAGTCCCATCTGGGGTGAGATAAAGCAGAGTGGCGCAGCGGAAGCGTGCTGGGCCCATAATCCAGAGGTCGATGGATCGAAACCATCCTCTGCTAGTCCCTCTTTAAGTGCCACTCCAGTATAGTTGCCTTTCACAAAACGCAGTCGGAAACCAGGATGAGAAGTAAGGCAGGAGGTTTACAGTGGGCAACAAGTAGCCAATTTCGTACCAAACCACGCACGCCCTTTAACTTGTCACGATCTTCTCAGCCTTTTTTCGGGGTCAAATCTAGCTTGCAATTAAATAGACACCAAACAGCAGAAAATCTGGCTCTCATATTTTTCAAGGACATATTTCTGCAATGAGAGACCTGGAGCCAACAGCAAGACTGCAGGCAGGAAGAGCAGAGTGGCGCAGCGGTAGCGTGCTGGGCCCATAACCCAGAGGTCGATGGATCGAAACCATCCTCTGCTAGGCAAGCCCCGACAGCTGAAAATTCGATGAAGCCAGGAATTGTGGGTTCGAGTCCCATCTGTGGTGAGATAAAGTAGAGTGGCGCAGCCGAAACGTGCTGGGCCCATAACTCAGAAGTCGATGGATCGAAATCCCCGATAGCTGAAAATCCAATGAACTTCTTTTGTCAACATTGAAAGTATTTCCCTAGTTCACTATAGTAACGAGGCTGAGGCTGAGGCTGAGGCAGCAGACTAGCCCCAGTGGCCTAATGGATAAGGCACTGGCCTCCTAAGCCAGGGATTGTGGGTTCGAGTCCCATCTGGGGTGAGATAAAGCAGAGTGGCGCAGCGGAAGCGTGCTGGGCCCATAACCCAGAGGTCGATGGATCGAAACCATCCTCTGCTAGTCCCTCTTTAAGTGCCACTCCAGTATAGTTGCCTTTCACAAAACGCAGTCGGAAACCAGGATGAGAAGTAAGGCAGGAGGTTTACAGTGGGCAACACGTAGCCAATTTCGTACCAAACCACGCACGCCCTTTAACTTGTCGCGATCTTCTCAGCCTTTTTTCAAGGTCAAATCTAGCTTGCAATTAAATAGACACCAAACAGCAGAAAATCTGGCTCTCATATTTTTCAAGGACATATTTCTGCAATGAGAGCCCTGGAGCCAACAGCAAGACTGCAGGCAGGAAGAGCAGAGTGGCGCAGCGGAAGCGTGCTGGGCCCATAACCCAGAGGTCGATGGATCGAAACCATCCTCTGCTAGTCCCTCTTTAAGTGCCACTCCAGTATAGTTGCCTTTCACAAAACGCAGTCGGAAACCAGGATGAGAAGTAAGGCAGGAGGTTTACAGTGGGCAACACGTAGCCAATTTCGTACCAAACCACGCACGCCCTTTAACTTGTCGCGATCTTCTCAGCCTTTTTTCAAGGTCAAATCTAGCTTGCAATTAAATAGACACCAAACAGCAGAAAATCTGGCTCTCATATTTTTC
>NC_137922.1:3476228-3491228 GCF_963457725.1 Sprattus sprattus | reverse complement strand
CGCACGCCATTTAACTTGTCGCGATCTTCGCAGCCTTTTTTCGGGGTCAAATCTAGCTTGCAATTAAATAGACACCAAACAGCAGAAAATCTGGCTCTCATATTTTTCAAGGACATATTTCTGCAATGAGAGCCCTGGAGCCAACAGCAAGACTGCAGGCAGGAAGAGCAGAGTGGCGCAGCGGAAGCGTGCTGGGCCCATAACCCAGAGGTCGATGGATCGAAACCATCCTCTGCTAGGCAAGCCCCGACAGCTGAAAATTCGATGAAGCCAGGAATTGTGGGTTCGAGTCCCATCTGTGGTGAGATAAAGTAGAGTGGCGCAGCCGAAACGAGCTGGGCCCATAACTCAGAAGTCGATGGATCGAAATCCCCGATAGCTGAAAATCCAATGAACTTCTTTTGTCAACATTGAAAGTATTTCCCTAGTTCACTATAGTAACGAGGCTGAGTCCCTCTTTAACACTCTAAGGTCCAAGGCCTTTTAGACTTCTCTAAGTTGTCTGACATGCCTTGATGTTTTTGTACATTTTGCTTAACTAAAACATTGATGCACAAATGGAATATATGATTCTATTCTAGAAGACCTCAGCAATAATATCATGTAAGTAAAAGGAATGTAGTAAAAAAAAAGTTTAATTTAAATCAAATGTAAACAGACCCTTGGAAAAACCTTGTTTCAGAGGTGCTCAGACTTTGTACAAAAACACATTGTAAAGATTTATTCACAAGACTTTTTATTTCTGAGCCTTGTAAACATAGGTGTTGGCTAAACACATGTTAGTTTAGCATTCAGAAAGAATGTCTTGTTTCACTACCACATATTTATAATTTCAGAGTGTCCTTTGCCATTCCTAAATCTGTGCCCCTACAAATGCATATTGATGAGTTGGTGTGAACAAACCAGTGACACCTCTCGCAAAGACAAAGGCCATATCCTAATGGCCCTAGAATGTCTTTGTGGCCCAAAACCCCCGGAGTGAATCTTGTCACACCATGACCCAATGGAGATCACTGAATCACCATCTCCTTATCATATGAATAGCTGTCATTTGCTAATGGGTGGGTCCTTAGCAGCAGAAACCCCACTCAGATACTAGAAAGTGCAACACATCAGTTCTATTCCTCTGACAAAGCGCTTATTTATTTTAAAATTTTGAACTGTATATATTATAAAAGAAAAGGGTTCAATGTTTCAGTGGTTGTTCTTTTTATGTCTCTAAGACGAAAACTCGCGGAGCTTAACATTTTTTTTGACAAAAAAATAAAAATATCCCGTACGAGGGATATAGACCTTAGACAGTTAAGTGCCACTCCAGTATAGTTGCCTTTCACAAAACGCAGTCGGAAACCAGGATGAGAAGTAAGGCAGGAGGTTTACAGTGGGCAACACGTAGCCAATTTCGTACCAAACCACGCACGCCATTTAACTTGTCGCGATCTTCGCAGCCTTTTTTCGGGGTCAAATCTAGCTTGCAATTAAATAGACACCAAACAGCAGAAAATCTGGCTCTCATATTTTTCAAGGACATATTTCTGCAATGAGAGCCCTGGAGCCAACAGCAAGACTGTAGGCAGGAAGAGCAGAGTGGCGCAGCGGAAGCGTGCTGGGCCCATAACCCAGAGGTCGATGGATCGAAACCATCCTCTGCTAGGCAAGCCCCGACAGCTGAAAATTCGATGAAGCCAGGAATTGTGGGTTCGAGTCCCATCTGTGGTGAGATAAAGTAGAGTGGCGCAGCCGAAACGTGCTGGGCCCATAACTCAGAAGTCGATGGATCGAAACCCCCGATAGCTGAAAATCCAATGAACTTCTTTTGTCAACATTGAAAGTATTTCCCTAGTTCACTATAGTAACGAGGCTGAGGCTGAGGCTGAGGCAGCAGACTATCCCCAGTGGCCTAATGGATAAGGCACTGGCCTCCTAAGCCAGGGATTGTGGGTTCGAGTCCCATCTGGGGTGAGATAAAGCAGAGTGGTGCAGCGGAAGCGTGCTGGGCCCATAACCCAGAGGTCGATGGGTCGAAACCATCCTCTGCTAGTCCCTCTTTAAGTGCCACTCCAGTATAGTTGCCTTTCACAAAACGCAGTCGGAAACCAGGATGAGAAGTAAGGCAGGAGGTTTACAGTGGGCAACACGTAGCCAATTTCGTACCAAACCACGCACGCCCTTTAACTTGTCGCAATCTTCTCAGCCTTTTTTCGGGGTCAAATCTAGCTTGCAATTAAATAGACACCAAACAGCAGAAAATCTGGCTCTCATATATTTCAAGGATATATTTCTGCAATGAGAGCCCTGAAGCAAACAGCAAGACTGCAGGCAGGAAGAGCAGAGTGGCGCAGCGGAAGCGTGCTGGGCCCATAACCCAGAGGTCGATGGATCGAAACCATCCTCTGCTAGTCCCTCTTTAAGTGCCACTCCAGTATAGTTGCCTTTCACAAAACGCAGTCGGAAACCAGGATGAGAAGTAAGGCAGGAGGTTTACAGTGGGCAACACGTAGCCAATTTCGTACCAAACCATGCACGCCCTTTAACTTGTCGCGATCTTCTCAGCCTTTTTTCGGGGTCAAATCTAGCTTGCAATTAAATAGACACCAAACAGCAGAAAATCTGGGCCCATAACCCAGTGGTGCTGGGCCCATAACCCAGAGGTCGATGGAATGAAACCATCCTCTGCTAGGCAAGCCCCGACAGCTGAAAATTCGATGAAGCCAGGAATTGTGGGTTCGAGTCCCATCTGTGGTGAGATAAAGTAGAGTGGCGCAGCCGAAACGTGCTGGGCCCATAACTCAGAAGTCGATGGATCGAAATCCCCGTTAGCTGAAAATCAAATGAACTTATTTTGTCAAAATTGAAAGTATTTCCCTAGTTCACTATAGTAACGAGGCTGAGGCTGAGGCTGAGGCTGAGGCAGCAGACTAGCCCCAGTGGCCTAATGGATAAGGCACTGTTCTCCTAAGCCAGGGATTGTGGGTTCGAGTCCCATCTGGGGTGAGATAAAGCAGAGTGGCGCAGCGGAAGCGTGCTGGGCCCATAACCCAGAGGTCGATGGATCGAAACCATCCTCTGCTAGTCCCTCTTTAAGTGCCACTCCAGTATAGTTGCCTTTCACAAAACGCAGTCGGAAACCAGGGGCCGTATTCACAAAGAATCTTAGGGCTAAAAGTAGCTCATAAGTGGCGAATTTAGGAGAAACTCCTAAAAATAATGGGCGTGTCAGTCTTAAATGTAGGACTCCTAATTTTTTTTACTAAGAGCAATTCACAAAATATTTTATCCCTAAAAGTAGCACCTAAGTCTAGGACAGCTTAAAACTCCTCATGAGGACTCCTAAGTCACTAAGACCTATTCACAAAAAATCGTAAGATGGCTGCAGCCGACTTGGAATTGATAAAAGACATTGCTTAAACCGTGAAGGTATTAATATTGTCGTAGAATTAGCGCGGGATGCAATGACGCCTTTAAACAACGATGTGTCCCGAAGTGAAATGTTTGGAAACATAAAGATAGGCTATTTGGCTTCGCGGAAAACGCAAATGAGGACACTGGGGATCATCATTCAGCCGTTTAATTCATCAAACTATCAACGCACTGTAGACCCCACATCATCCAACAGTTGGATGTACCGATGGCTTGTGCATTTCAACGCAGAGCGGTCTGCAGCAGGTTTTTGAGAGCTTACCAGCTGGATGCCGCTGGGGTGACAGTGGCTATTGGTCCTGGGACCAGTAGGCTTTCGCAGGCTATACGTTTCACGTTCGTTTCGCTTTGATCAATTAAGATTGGAGGGCTTAAAGGGCCGCATGTGCTGATATTTGAAGTGGTCAAGGGCTGGAAATATAATAGCCTTACAGTTTGCTGGGTGCTTTAATTATTACTGCCTTGATTACATGCAATTGCCATATTTTATATTGATCGCTTTATATTTCTCTTAACGTGCAAAGTGTCATTCCCGTTGGATGCACAAACTTGTCATCATGCGTGTGCATTCTGCTAACTGCACTGTCCATAACTATTTAATATGACTTAATTTGAAGCCTAGGTTATTCTCTTATTTTCAGTCGATATAGTGGGATTGTTTGAGAGACGTCACAAATGAGTTTTTAATGAGAGAGCCTGTCAACAACCAATCACCGTCCTCACCCCTTCTAAACTCGTGCATGAGAAGCGACGTCATCCATAGCAACGGAGTTTTTATCTTAAGCTTAGGAGTTGGTATTATCCTTAGTATGAGTAGGTCTCAGAGCCGTTGTGAATCACTTTTAAGAAATTACTCCTACGTAAAAGGTTTTAGCGCGAGTTAGGAGCACTCCTAGTGGTAAGATAAAAGGCTTTGTGAATACGGCCCCAGGATGAGAAGTAAAGCAGGAGGTTTACAGTGGGCAACACGTAGCCAATTTCGTACCAAACCACCGCGCCCTTTAACTTGTCGCGATCTTCTCAGCCTTTTTTCGGGGTCAAATCTAGCTTGCAATTAAATAGACACCAAACAGCAGAAAATCTGGCTCTCATATTTTTCAAGGATATATTTCTGCAATGAAAGCCCTGGAGCCAACAGCAAGACTGCAGGCAGGAAGAGCAGAGTGGCGCAGCGGAAGCGTGCTGGGCCCATAACCCAGAGGTCGATGGATCGAGACCATCCTCTGCTAGGCAAGCCCCGACAGCTGAAAATTCGATGAAGCCAGGAATTGTGGGTTCGAGTCCCATCTGTGGTGAGATAAAGAAGTGGAGGTCGATGGATCGAAACCATCCTCTGCTAGTCCCTCTTTAAGTGCCACTCCAGTATAGTTGCCTTTCACAAAACGCAGTCGGAAACCAGGATGAGAAGTAAGGCAGGAGGTTTACAGTGGGCAACACGTAGCCAATTTCGTACCAAACCATGCACGCCCTTTAACTTGTCGCGATCTTCTCAGCCTTTTTTCGGGGTCAAATCTAGCTTGCAATTAAATAGACACCAAACAGCAGAAAATCTGGGCCCATAACCCAGTGGTGCTGGGCCCATAACCCAGAGGTCGATGGAATGAAACCATCCTCTGCTAGGCAAGCCCCGACAGCTGAAAATTCGATGAAGCCAGGAATTGTGGGTTCGAGTCCCATCTGTGGTGAGATAAAGTAGAGTGGCGCAGCCGAAACGTGCTGGGCCCATAACTCAGAAGTCGATGGATCGAAATCCCCGTTAGCTGAAAATCAAATGAACTTATTTTGTCAAAATTGAAAGTATTTCCCTAGTTCACTATAGTAACGAGGCTGAGGCTGAGGCTGAGGCTGAGGCAGCAGACTAGCCCCAGTGGCCTAATGGATAAGGCACTGTTCTCCTAAGCCAGGGATTGTGGGTTCGAGTCCCATCTGGAGTGAGATAAAGCAGAGTGGCGCAGCGGAAGCGTGCTGGGCCCATAACCCAGAGGTCGATGGATTGAAACCATCCTCTGCTATTCCCTCTTTAAGTGCCACTCCAGTATAGTTGCCTTTCACAAAACGCAGTCGGAAACCAGGGGCCGTATTCACAAAGAATCTTAGGGCTAAAAGTAGCTCATAAGTGGCGAATTTAGGAGAAACTCCTAAAAATAATGGGCGTGTCAGTCTTAAATGTAGGACTCCTAATTTTTTTTACTAAGAGCAATTCACAAAATATTTGATCCCTAAAAGTAGCACCTAAGTCTAGGACAGCTTAAAACTCCTCATGAGGACTCCTAAGTCACTAAGACCTATTCACAAAAAATCGTAAGATGGCTGCAGCCGACTTGGAATTGATAAAAGACATTGCTTAAACCGTGAAGGTATTAATATTGTCGTAGAATTAGCGCGGGATGCAATGACGCCTTTAAACAACGATGTGTCCCGAAGTGAAATGTTTGGAAACATAAAGATAGGCTATTTGGCTTCGCGGAAAACGCAAATGACGACACTGGGGATCATCATTCAGCCGTTTAATTCATCAAACTATCAACGCACTGTAGACCCCACATCATCCAACAGTTGGATGTACCGATGGCTTGTGCATTTCAACGCAGAGCGGTCTGCAGCAGGTTTTTGAGAGCTTACCAGCTGGATGCCGCTGGGGTGACAGTGGCTATTGGTCCTGGGACCAGTAGGCTTTCGCAGGCTATACGTTTCACGTTCGTTTCGCTTTGATCAATTAAGATTGGAGGGCTTAAAGGGCCGCATGTGCTGATATTTGAAGTGGTCAAGGGCTGGAAATATAATAGCCTTACAGTTTGCTGGGTGCTTTAATTATTACTGCCTTGATTACATGCAATTGCCATATTTTATATTGATCGCTTTATATTTCTCTTAACGTGCAAAGTGTCATTCCCGTTGGATGCACAAACTTGTCATCATGCGTGTGCATTCTGCTAACTGCACTGTCCATAACTATTTAATATGACTTAATTTGAAGCCTAGGTTATTCTCTTATTTTCAGTCGATATAGTGGGATTGTTTGAGAGACGTCACAAATGAGTTTTTAATGAGAGAGCCTGTCAACAACCAATCACCGTCCTCACCCCTTCTAAACTTGTGCATGAGAAGCGACGTCATCCATAGCAACGGAGTTTTTATCTTAAGCTTAGGAGTTGGTATTATCCTTAGTATGAGTAGGTCTCAGAGCCGTTGTGAATCACTTTTAAGAAATTACTCCTACGTAAAAGGTTTTAGCGCGAGTTAGGAGCACTCCTAGTGGTAAGATAAAAGGCTTTGTGAATACGGCCCCAGGATGAGAAGTAAGGCAGGAGGTTTACAGTGGGCAACACGTAGCCAATTTCGTACCAAACCACCGCGCCCTTTAACTTGTCGCGATCTTCTCAGCCTTTTTTCGGGGTCAAATCTAGCTTGCAATTAAATAGACACCAAACAGCAGAAAATCTGGCTCTCATATTTTTCAAGGATATATTTCTGCAATGAAAGCCCTGGAGCCAACAGCAAGACTGCAGGCAGGAAGAGCAGAGTGGCGCAGCGGAAGCGTGCTGGGCCCATAACCCAGAGGTCGATGGATCGAGACCATCCTCTGCTAGGCAAGCCCCGACAGCTGAAAATTCGATGAAGCCAGGAATTGTGGGTTCGAGTCCCATCTGTGGTGAGATAAAGTAGATTGGCGCAGCAGAAACGTGCTGGGCCCATAACTCAGAAGTCGATGGATCGAAATCCCCGATAGCTGAAAATCCAATGAACTTCTTTTGTCAACATTGAAAGTATTTCCCTAGTTCACTATAGTAACGAGGCTGAGGCTGAGGCGAAGACTAGCCCCAGTGGCCTAATGGATAAGGCACTGGCCTCCTAAGCCAGGGATTGTGGGTTCGAGTCCCATCTGGGGTGAGATAAAGAAGAGTGGCGCAGCGGAAGAGTGCTGGGCCCATAACCCAGAGGTCGATGGATCGAAACCATCCTCTGCTAGTCCCTCTTTAAGTGCCACTCCAGTATAGTTGCCTTTCACAAAACGCAGTCGGAAACCAGGATGAGAAGTAAGGCAGGAGGTTTACAGTGGGCAACACGTAGCCAATTTCGTACCAAACCACGCACAGCCTTTAACTTGTCGCGATCTTCTCAGCCTTTTTTCGGGGTCAAATCTAGCTTGCAATTAAATAGACACCAAACAGCAGAAAATCTGGCTCTCATATATTTCAAGGATATATTTCTGCAATGAGAGCCCTGGAGCCAACAGCAAGACTGCAGGCAGGAAGAGCAGAGTGGCGCAGCGGAAGCGTGCTGGGCCCATAACCCAGAGGTCGATGGATCGAAACCATCCTCTGCTAGTCCCTCTTTAAGTGCCACTCCAGTATAGTTGCCTTTCACAAAACGCAGTCGGAAACCAGGATGAGAAGTAAGGCAGGAGGTTTACAGTGGGCAACACGTAGCCAATTTCGTACCAAACCACGCAATCCCTTTAACTTGTCGCGATCTTCTCAGCCTTCTTTCGGGGTCAAATCTAGCTTGCAATTAAATAGACACCAAACAGCAGAAAATCTGGCTCTCATATATTTCAAGGATATATTTCTGCAATGAGAGCCCTGGAGCCAACAGCAAGACTGCAGGCAATCTAGCTTGCAATTAAATAGACACGTGCTGGGCCCATAACCCAGAGGTCGATGGATCGAAACCATCCTCTGCTAGGCAAGCCCCGACAGCTGAAAATTCGATGAAGCCAGGAATTGTGGGTTCGAGTCCCATCTGCGGTGAGATAAAGTAGAGTGGCGCAGCCGAAACGTGCTGGGCCCGTAACTCAGAAGTCGATGGATCGAAATCCCAGATAGCTGAAAATCCAATGAACTTCTTTTGTAAACATTGAAAGTATTTCCCTAGTTCACTATAGTAACGAGGCTGAGGCTGAGGCAGCAGACTAGCTCCAGTGGCCTAATGGATAAGGCACTGGCCTCCTAAGCCAGGGATTGTGGGTTCGAGTCCCATCTGGGGTGAGATAAAGCAGAGTGGCGCAGCGGAAGCGTGCTGGGCCCATAACCCAGAGGTCGATGGATCGAAACCATCCTCTGCTAGTCCCTCTTTAAGTGCCACTCCAGTATAGTTGCCTTTCACAAAACGCAGTCGGAAACCAGGATGAGAAGTAAGGCAGGAGGTTTACAGTGGGCAACACGTAGCCAATTTCG
Source organism: Sprattus sprattus (assembly GCF_963457725.1). Taxonomy (NCBI): domain Eukaryota; kingdom Metazoa; phylum Chordata; class Actinopteri; order Clupeiformes; family Clupeidae; genus Sprattus; species Sprattus sprattus. The sequence continues at coordinate 3,482,631 of NC_137922.1, read as the reverse complement.
TACCAAACCACGCACGCCATTTAACTTGTCGCGATCTTCTCAGCCTTTTTTCGAGGTCAAATCTAGCTTGCAATTAAATAGACACCAAACAGCAGAAAATCTGGCTCTCATATATTTCAAGGATATATTTCTGCAATGAGAGCCCTGGAGCCAACAGCAAGACTGCAGGCAGGAAGAGCAGAGTGGCGCAGCGGAAGCGTGCTGGGCCCATAACCCAGAGGTCGATGGATCGAAACCATCCTCTGCTAGGCAAGCCCCGACAGCTGAAAATTCGATGAAGCCAGCAATTGTGGGTTCGAGTCCCATCTGTGGTGAGATAAAGTAGAGTGGCGCAGCCGAAACGTGCTGGGCCCATAACTCAGAAGTCGATGGATCGAAATCCCCGATAGCTGAAAATCCAATGAACTTCTTTTGTCAACATTGAAAGTATTTCCCTAGTTCACTATAGTAACGAGGCTGAGGCTGAGGCTGAGGCAGCAGACTAGCCCCAGTGGCCTAATGGATAAGGCACTGGCCTCCTAAGCCAGGGATTGTGGGTTCGAGTCCCATCTGGGGTGAGATAAAGCAGAGTGGCGCAGCGGAAGCGTGCTGGGCCCATAACCCAGAGGTCGATGGATCGAAACCATCCTCTGCTAGTCCCTCTTTAAGTGCCACTCCAGTATAGTTGCCTTTCACAAAACGCAGTCGGAAACCAGGATGAGAAGTAAGGCAGGAGGTTTACAGTGGGCAACACGTAGCCAATTTCGTACCAAACCACGCACGCCCTTTAACTTGTCGCGATCTTCTCAGCCTTTTTTCGGGGTCAAATCTAGCTTACAATTAAATAGACACCAAACAGCAGAAAATCTGGCTCTCATATATTTCAAGGATATATTTCTGCAATGAGAGCCCTGGAGCCAACAGCAAGACTGCAGGCAATCTAGCTTGCAATTAAATAGACACCAAACAGCAGAAAATCTGGCTCTCATATTTTTCAAGGACATATTTCTGCAATGAGAGCCCTGGAGCCAACAGCAAGACTGCAGGCAGGAAGAGCAGAGTGGCGCAGCGGAAGCGTGCTAGGCCCATAACCCAGAGGTCGATGGATCGAAACCATCCTCTGCTAGGCAAGCCCCGACAGCTGAAAATTCGATGAAGCCAGGAATTGTGGGTTCGAGTCCCATCTGTGGTGAGATAAAGTAGAGTGGCGCAGCAGAAACGTGCTGGGCCCATAACTCAGAAGTCGATGGATGGAAATCCCCGATAGCTGAAAAACCAATGAACTTCTTTTGTCAACATTGAAAGTATTTCCCTAGTTCACTATAGTAACGAGGCTGAGGCTGAGGCTGAGGCTGAGGCAGCAGACTAGCCCCAGTGGCCTAATGGATAAGGCACTGGCCTCCTAAGCCAGGGATTGTGGGTTCGAGTCCCATCTGGGGTGAGATAAAGCAGAGTGGCGCAGCGGAAGAGTGCTGGGCCCATAACCCAGAGGTCGATGGATCGAAACCATCCTCTGCTAGTCCCTCTTTAAGTGCCACTCCAGTATAGTTGCCTTTCACAAAACGCAGTCGGAAACCAGGATGAGAAGTAAGGCAGGAGGTTTACAGTGGCAACACGTAGCCAATTTCGTACCAAACCACGCACGCCCTTTAACTTGTCGCGATCTTCTCAGCCTTTTTTCGGGGTCAAATCTAGCTTGCAATTAAATAGACACCAAACAGCAGAAAATCTGGCTCTCATATATTTCAAGGATATATTTCTGCAATGAGAGCCCTGGAGCCAACAGCAAGACTGCAGGCAGGAAGAGCAGAGTGGCGCATAGGAAGCGTGCTGGGCCCATAACCCAGAGGTCGATGGATCGAAACCATCCTCTGCTAGGCAAGCCCCGACACCTGAAAATGCGATGAAGCCAGGAATTGTGGGTTCGAGTCCCATCTGTGGTGAGATAAAGTAGAGTGGTGGGCCCGTAACTCAGAAGTCGATGGATCGAAATCCCAGATAGCTGAAAATCCAATGAAGTTCTTTTGTAAACATTGAAAGTATTTCCCTAGTTCACTATAGTAACGAGGCTGAGGCTGAGGCAGCAGACTAGCTCCAGTGGCCTAATGGATAAGGCACTGGCCTCCTAAGCCAGGGATTGTGGGTTCGAGTCCCATCTGGGGTGAGATAAAGCAGAGTGGCGCAGCGGAAGCGTGCTGGGCCCATAACTCAGAAGTCGATGGATCGAAATCCCCGATAGCTGAAAATCCAATGAACTTCTTTTGTCAACATTGAAAGTATTTCCCTAGTTCACTATAGTAACGAGGCTGAGGCTGAGGCTGAGGCTGAGGCAGCAGACTAGCTCCAGTGGCCTAATGGATAAGGCACTGGCCTCCTAAGCCAGGGATTGTGGGTTCGAGTCCCATCTGGGGTGAGATAAAGCAGAGTGGCGCAGCGGAAGCGTGCTGGGCCCATAACCCAGAGGTCGATGGATCGAAACCATCCTCTGCTAGTCCCTCTTTAAGTGCCACTCCAGTATAGTTGCCTTTCACAAAACGCAGTCGGAAACCAGGATGAGAAGTAAGGCAGGAGGTTTACAGTGGGCAACACGTAGCCAATTTCGTACCAAACCACGCACCCCATTTAACTTGTCGCGATCTTCTCAGCCTTTTTTCGGGGTCAAATCTAGGTTGCAATTAAATAGACACCAAACAGCAGAAAATCTGGCTCTCATATATTTCAAGGATATATTTCTGCAATGAGAGCCCTGGAGCCAACAGCTAGACAGCAGGCAGGAAGAGCAGAGTGGCGCAGCGGAAGCGTGCTGGGCCCATAACCCAGAGGTCGATGGATCGAAACCATCCTCTGCTAGGCAAGCCCCGACAGCTGAAAATTCGATGAAGCCATTAATTGTGGGTTCGAGTCCCATCTGTGGTAAGATAAAGTAGAGTGGCGCAGCCGAAACGTGCTGGGCCCATAACTCAGAAGTCGATGGATCGAAATCCCCGATAGCTGAAAATCCAATGAACTTCTTTTGTCAACATTGAAAGTATTTCCCTAGTTCACTATAGTAACGAGGCTGAGGCTGAGGCTGAGGCTGAGGCTGAGGAAGCAGACTAACCCCAGTGGCCTAATGGATAAGGCACTGGCCTCCTAAGCCAGGGATTGTGGGTTCGAGTCCCATCTGGGGTGAGATAAAGCAGAGTGGCGCAGCGGAAGCGTCCTGGGCCCATAACCCAGAGGTCGATGGATCGAAATCATCCTCTCCTAGTCCCTGTTTAAGTGCCACTCCAGTATAGTTGCCTTTCACAAAACGCAGTCGGAAACCAGGATGAGAAGTAAGGCAGGAGGTTTACAGTGGGCAACACGTAGCCAATTTCGTACCAAACCACGTGCCCTTTAACTTGTCGCGATCTTCTCAGCCTTTTTTCGGGGTCAAATCTAGCTTGCAATTAAATAGACACCAAACAGCAGAAAATCTTGCTCTCATATTTTTCAAGGACATATTTCTGCAATGAGAGCCCTGGAGCCAACAGCAAGACTGCAGGCAGGAAGAGCAGAATGGCGCAGCGGAAGCGTGCTGGGCCCATAACCCAGAGGTCGATGGATCGAAACCATCCTCTGCTAGGCAAGCCCCGACACCTGAAAATTCGATGAAGCCAGGAATTGTGGGTTCGAGTCCCATCTGCGGTGAGATAAAGTAGAGTGGCACAGCCGAAACGTGCTGGGCCCATAACTCAGAAGTCGATGGATCGAAATCCCCGATAGCTGAAAATCCAATGAACTTCTTTTGTAAACATTGAAAGTATTTCCCTAGTTCACTATAGTAACGAGGCTGAGGCTGAGGCTGAGGCAGCAGACTAGCTCCAGTGGCCTAATGGATAAGGCACTGGCCTCCTAAGCCAGGGATTGTGGGTTCGAGTCCCATCTGGGGTGAGATAAAGCAGAGTGGCGCAGCGTAAGCGTGCTGGGCCCATAACCCAGAGGTCGATGGATCGAAACCATCCTCTGCTAGTCCCTCTTTAAGTGCCACTCCAGTATAGTTGCCTTTCACAAAACGCAGTCGGAAACCAGGATGAGAAGTAAGGCAGGAGGTTTACAGTGGGCAACACGTAGCCAATTTCGTACCAAACCACGCACGCCATTTAACTTGTCGCGATCTTCTCAGCCTTTTTTCGGGGTCAAATCTAGCTTGCAATTAAATAGACACCAAACAGCAGAAAATCTGGCTCTCATATATTTCAAGGATATATTTCTGCAATGAGATCCCTGGAGCCAACAGCAAGACTGCAGGCAGGAAGAGCAGAGTGGCGCAGCGGAAGCGTGCTGGACCCATAACCCAGAGGTCGATGGATCGAAACCATCCTCTGCTAGGCAAGCCCCGACAGCTGAAAATTCGATGAAGCCAGCAATTGTGGGTTCGAGTCCCATCTGTGGTGAGATAAAGTAGAGTGGCGCAGCCGAAAGTGCTGGGCCCATAACTCAGAAGTCGATGAATCGAAATCCCCGATAGCTGAAAATCCAATGAACTTCTTTTGTCAACATTGAAAGTATTTCCCTAGTTCACTATAGTAACGAGGCTGAGGCTGAGGCTGAGGCAGCAGACTAGCCCCAGTGGCCTAATGGATAAGGCACTGGCCTCCTAAGCCAGGGATTGTGGGTTCGAGTCCCATCTGGGGTGAGATAAAGCAGAGTGGCGCAGCGGAAGCGTGCTGGGCCCATAACCCAGAGGTCGATGGATCGAAACCATCCTCTGCTAGTCCCTCTTTAAGTGCCACTCCAGTATAGTTGCCTTTCACAAAACGCAGTCGGAAACCAGGATGAGAAGTAAGGCAGGAGGTTTACAGTGGGCAACACGTAGCCAATTTCGTACCAAACCACGCAAGCCCTTTAACTTGTCGCGATCTTCTCAGCCTTTTTTCGGGGTCAAATCTAGCTTGCAATTAAATAGAAACCAAACAGCAGAAAATCTGGCTCTCATATATTTCAAGGATATATTTCTGCAATGAGAGCCCTGGAGCCAACAGCAAGACTGCAGGCAGGAAGAGCAGAGTGCCGCAGCGGAAGCGTGCTGGGCCCATAACCCAGAGGTCGATGGATCGAAACCATCCTCTGCTAGTCCCTCTTTAAGTGCCAATCCAGTATAGTTGCCTTTCACAAAATGCAGTCGGAAACCAGGATGAGAAGTAAGGCAGGAGGTTTACAGTGGGCAACACGTAGCCAATTTCGTACCAAACCACGCACGCCCTTTAACACTTCCAACCCAGAGGGCTTTTTTTGACTCTGTTAGGTAGTCTGCCATGCCTGATATTTGTGTATATTTCACCTAACTAAAAACCATTAGGCAAAAGTGGAATTTATGATTATATTCTAGAACAACTCAGCAATAATAAAATGAGAGTAAAAGAAATGTAGTAAAAAAAGTTTTTTATTAAAATTAAATCTAAAGACACAAAAATTAACTCTAGCTTTAGAGGTGCTCAGACTTTTTACAAACAACACATTGTAAATATTTTGGAAGTTTTCTTTTTTACTCTGAACCTTGTAAACATATGTGTTTGCTCCACATAGGTGAGTTTAGCATTCAGAAAGTGTGTGTGATTTCTACACTTATTATAAGAATTTTACAAGGTGACACTTTTTTCCACCTAGACCACTATGCATATTGATGAAAGAGGTGTAAACTGCCCTGTGAGTGCCCCTCCCCAGTATGGCTCACCTGTCAGTGGCCCACTTGTCAATGGCCCTGGACTGTCATTGTTGCTATCTCTCCCCCACAACCATCAGCTTTGAAAGTAGATACAAGAAATTGCAAACAAGCTTGGTGCATAAGAAGGTGAATTTAATAAGGTGCATAAAAGTAAAGGCATAGTAGGTACATAAAATCAGGTGCATAAAAGTAGGTACATAAAGGTAGGCATCATTCACCATGTCCTCGCTTGGGTCACTCATGTGCACATTCCATGATATGGTTTGGTACCTGTCTCTTACCATCACATCTGCCACAAAAGGGATGGAGAAGTTGGTGTTTCTCCTCCAGTAGTCAGAAATGTGATCCAGCTTGATCATGCACATGCAGAAACCAGTCCAATGTATCTGTAGAATTCAGCAACTCCAACATCAACCCATTTGTACTTTACACCTCTGGCAATGCTCCTAGCAGCTTGCTTGTTGGTGTTCTGGCAGAGGGTTTCCACAGCATCCTCTGAAAAGAACAACTTGAAGAGGTCTAGAGGAGTGTGGTTGTCTGCTGCATTCAGCTGCACACCAGGCTCCCTTGCAGGAAAAAACCTCAGTGCTGATGGAGTTGCATCATTGTCACCCTCTGACTTCCATGACGACAGATCTGGGTTAGGCTGACAGCGTGATCTCTTCCTTGGCGGTGTAGGTGCAATGTTCTACAAGTTTCTGTAATAAAGTAAAATAAAATTAACTGTTGCTCTTT